>NW_027195223.1:170000-197500 GCF_038502225.1 Cherax quadricarinatus | reverse complement strand
CATCACCCTCCACACCAGTCCATCACCCTTACCCCCAGTCCATCACCCTCACCACCAGTCCATCACCCTAACCACTAGTCCATCACCCTCACCACCAGTCCATCACCCTCACCACCAGTCCATCACCCTCACCAGCAGACCATCACCAACAAGGGAAATGTGGAAGAGAGTTCATCTGACGGGACACAGATGTACTTCTGGAAGCAGTCCTTCACCCTCCCTACCAGTCCATCACACTCACCACCAGTCCATCACCTTCACCACAAGTCCATCACCAGCAAGGGAAGTGTGGAAGGGAGTTCATCTGAGGGGACACAGATGGACTTCTAGAAACAGTCCTTCACCCTCCCCACCAGTCCATCACCCTCACCACCAGACCATCACCCTCCCCACCAGACCATCACCCTCCCCACCAGTCCATCACCCTCACCACCAGTCCATCACCCTCCCAGCAAGTCCATCACCCTCATCACCAGTCCATACCCCTCACCAACAGTCCATCACCCTCACCACCAGTCCATCACCCTCACCAGCAGTCCATCACTCTCACCAGCAGACCATCACCAACAAGGGAAGTGTGGAAGAGAGTTCATCTGAGGGGACACAGATGTACTTCTGGAAGCAGTCCTTCACCCTCCCTACCAGTCCATCACACTCACCACCAGTCCATCACCCACACCACCAGACCATCACCCTCCCCACCAGACCATCACCCTCCCCACCAGCCCATCACCCTCACCCCCAGTCCATCACCCTCACCACCAGTCCATCACCCTCACCACCAGACCATCATCCTCGCCTCCATTCCATCACCCTCACCACCAGTCCATCACCCTCACCACCAGTCCATCACCTTAACCACAAGTCCATCACCAGCAAGGGAAGTGTGGAAGGGAGTTCATTTGAGGGGACACAGATGGACTTCTAGAAACACAGTCCTTCACCCTCCACACCAGTCCATCACCCTCACCACCTCCCAGATCCGGCAGGCAGCCTCTGGAGATGCACCCATCACCTGCAGGACACCCCGCTCCACCTAGAAATCCGGAAAGAGAGCAGGGTACCTCCAGATCATCCAGATTCCACAGGAAACTACATGACTCCCGAGGAACCCCACGGAGCAGGATAAACCCTGGCACCCTTGCCCCGACCTGGAAACGGTAATGCCTGAAGGGAGGACCCCAGAGGCTACAAATGGGATGAGGAAAAGGGAGGGTTGGGAGGGAGAGGGGAAAGGGAAAAGAGGGAATGGGGGAGGATGAGACAGGTAAGTGGGGATTGGGGGGTAATTAGATTCAGTCTGTGGAAGGAGACCAAAAAATATAATTCCTCAGACCAAGAGCCTCTTCACCATGCCAAGGAGCCCCCTTGAAGACGAGTATAAGGAATAAATTACCAGTAACCATTCTGTTTTTCTCTTCCTTCCCCTCCCCCACTACCTATTATGCATGCAGGCATAGACTACAACCTGCACACTTTGTCGTAGTATGATAACCACTTAGAAACAAGCTAAAGGGCAGCAGTGATAAATAATGACTATTTCCTTCACCAAAAACAAGCTGCTATTGACAACAAATATTTAGCCTATGTACAGCATTTACAGCTATATACAAAGAGGCTAAAATGCAAGTACAAGACACACTGAAAACCGAAGCAACCAGGAGGTAAGGCCAAAAGCAGTTGCAAGAGTGAACCGCATCACTTCACAGCGCTGGTGGGCTTTCTTGTGATTGGCTGGTTGAACCAAGATATTGGTATAATGTTGGGCGCCCCTGATCGTTTTAAACCTTTCGCACCTGGTTCGCTGGTTGGGAGACATGTCTATATGGGTGTGTGACATATGCTGAATAAAATGCAAAATGCCATAACCCCCCCCCCACCCGAAAGGGGCTCCAATAGCCATGGGTAGTGTGCCACCATGGCACAAAATAATAATGGAACTGCTTTACCTCTCTATTATTCAGCTCATTAGGTAGTGTTCAACAACAAGAGACTTTAAAGTGAGACACGACCTTTGAGTGAGAGAGCAGACGGTAGGGGTAGTGTAGGTTCAAGACACTTGCAGAAAGAAGCAAGTGTCCCCTCACTTTAAAAAAAAATTATGGCCAAATTAACTCAAAATTTACTGTATTACCAAAAGTGTAAAAAAAAAATTTACTACCCGTGTTGTCCCTTATACATCCTAACAAGAGTGTGAGCCAGCACATTATCTTTGCTGGTATATGACATATGGTGAGGTTGTACAGTTGCAGCCGTAAGGTCCATCTCATCAGACGTGTATTCTTTTTCTTGACTGAGCTGAAGTATGTCAGATTATTGTGGTCAATGAAGACGGTGACCACATATGACGTGCTAGACAGAAATACGTCAAATTTTTCCACCGCAAGTATCATGGCTAGGACCTCCTTTTTCAATAGTGGAGTAGGCTCAATTCATAGGCCTAGTATTTGGCTGTGTAGTAAGCCACAGAGTGAAAATCACCCTTTCCAGTAGATTCGAGTAATGGTGCCCCAATTTCCGAGTCACAAGCATCATCCTGCAGTATAAATGGTTGAACAATCAAGAGACCACGGTATGGGAGCAGCACATAGATGTTGTACACGGGTAAAAGCCTCTTGACAATTTGTGGCCCAAAAAAAGTTTTTGCACAACTTCCTATAAAATCCTATCAATTCCAAGAACTTTTGCAGGGACTTCTTATCCTGAGGAATGGGATAATTTAAAATCAAAACTTTCGCGAATTTAGGTGCTCCTGTGCCACTACCTACTTTATGATCTTACAAATGAAAGAGTAGATTGGCCAAAAGATATTTAGCTGAGATTTATAGTAAGTTGAATAATTTTGAATCCCTCAAAGAGGGATTCATAATGGGACATATTAGAAACTACAAATATATCTTCTAGATAGGACCCCATGCCTTCAAGTCCTTTAATAGCTTGATGGATCAATTTCTAGAGTGTGGTAAGCGAGTTCTGCATGCCAAATGGAATTTTGAAGGCAGAAAGCTCCTTCCCTTTACCTGATAGTAACGTTTAAGGAGATAAAGTGTGGAAATGAAAATGGCCTTAAACACAAAATCCAGTACATAGTCCAAACGTGGAAGAAGGGTAAGTATCCGGTAATGTTACCTCATTCATCTTACAAGGAGGAAAGGTTGTTGAGGTGGTTCGGACATGTAGAGAGAATGGAGCGAAACAGAATGACTTCAAGAGTGTATCAGTCTGTAGTGGAAGGAAGGCGGGGTAGGGGTCGGCCTAGGAAAGGTTGGAGGGAAGGGGTAAAGGAGGTTTTGTGTGTGAGGGGCTTGGACTTCCAGCAGGCATGCGTGAGCGTGTTTGATAGGAGTGAATGGAGACAAATGGTTTTTAATACTTGACGTGCTGTTGGAGTGTGAGCAAAGTAACATTTATGAAGGGATTCAGGGAAACCGGCAGGCCGGACTTGAGTCCTGGAGATGGGAAGTACAGTGCCTGCACTCTGAAGGAGGGGCTCCGCTATGTGGATTACATCTTTGCTCTGTGGCCTCATGACTCCAGTCTCTTCCAACCTTTTCTTGAAGCTCTTAATAATCTTGCCCCTTCCATTAAGTTTAAAGCTGAATGGGAATCTAATTCCTTGCTTCCTTTCCTTGATGTCCATGTCCACTGCTCAGATACAGGCTTTTCCTTTTCAGTTTACCGTAAACCTATGCACAGTGGCACGTACATTCACTACTTCTCCTATCATGCTTCCCCTGTCAAGAAAAGTGTTCTTATCTCCCTCTTTCTCCGTGCCCTCCGCATTTGTGATCCTCAGTTCCTTCCAGCAGAAATTTCCACTCTTCATAATTCGTTCTCCCGTCTTGGCTACCCTTCCCATTTCATAGACTCTGCCCTCTCACGTGCTAAACGCAATTTCTTCTCTCCCAAACTCTCCTCTCATGGGAACTCTTCTATCCTCTGCCTTCCCTATATTTCCGGTCTTTCTAATCTCAACAATTCTCTCCGTCCCTTAGACATCAAGCTTACCTTCCGCCAGACTAACACCCTTCGCACTAATCTCGTTCATACCTCTCCTCCCTCTACAGATGTTCCTGGTGTTTACTCTATTTCTTGCTCCTCCTGTCCTCTTCAATACTTCGGAGAAACTGGTCGACCTCTTTCTGACAGACTTAGGGAGCACAAAAATAGTGTTAGGCTTGCCGACACTAACAATGCTCTTTTCTGTCACGTCAGAGATCATAGCCATCCTATTGACTGGTCTTCTGCTAAAACTGTCTTCCCTACCTCCAACTCGAACAGTCGCCGTCTAGTTGAATCCTCTCTAATACACAACTTTCCCTGTATGAACCTTAGCCCCTGGCTTCGTCTCTGTAGATGCCTTCCTCTCCCACTACATTGTAAAATGCTCCAAACTTCAGAACACCCGTGACTTAACCTGAATCCTCATTTTTTCTTTTTCTTTTTCTTCTTCTTCCTCTTCCCCTTTCCTCTTTCCTTTTCTCCTCTGGGTTGTCTTTCTCTCTCCTGTCTCGTGTTTCTGTTCCTTCTTCATTTATTTCACCACTTCCCCCTTTCACGCACCTCTGTGCGCTTGCTCTCCCTCTGTGAGCATCTAGCTCTCTTGCAGTGCTCCACTTCCTTTGTATTTGATAGGCTCGTCTTCCTTATTTCCCACTTCTACCACTATCAGTACCTCTTCTTCTTCTACTACAACTACTGATGAAATTGAGACACATGTGCGGCGTCTGGTTGTCTTTGTTGTGGACGTTTCGCCATCCAGTGGCTGGCTGGATGGCGAAACGTCTACGATGGGGATGCCCGGGTGTTGTGCATGTGTCTTAATTTCATCTTGTCGGTATTATATACAATTCTTGTACTACTACTACTACTACTATCACCACCACTTCTTCCTGTCTATATATAGCCGTCCTGCTCTACCTCTGGTTAGTGTGACTTTGTCAATGGTCCAAATCGGACCGAAACGTTGTCGTAAGCGGTTATTTGTGTATCGTTCCAGTCACGGTATTGAGCCTTTTTTGTTATTTACTGAGGCACTAATCTTCACATGTCTCATTCACACGAATTAGTGACAGAGGCGCGAAAATGAATATAATTTTCTCGAGGAAAAAAATGATGTGCATTAACCAAAAGCCTTGTTTGTGTTGTAGAAAAACAATAGAAACTCTTAGGCTCATGACGATTTCTTTAAATTCTCTCTGGCATTTGTAACAGTGCTACCCGCTCCACACACTCCCACTACACTCTCCCCCCTACCCCTACACTCACCCCTACACTCATCCCTACACTCACCCCTACACTCACCCCTACACTCATCCCTACACTCACCCCTACACTCACCCCTACACTCATCCCTATACTCACCCCTACACTCACCCCTACACTCACTCTCTACACTCACCCTCTACACTCATCCTCTACACTCACCCCCTGCATTCACCCCCTACACTCACCCCTACACTCATCCCTACACTCACCCCTACACTCATCCCTACACTCATCCCTACACTCACCCCTACACTCACCCCTACACTCACTCTCTACACTCACCCTCTACACTCATCCTCTACACTCACCCCCTGCATTCACCCCTACACTCACCCCTGCATTCACCCCTACACTCACCCCTACACTCACCCCCTGCATTCACCCCTACATTCACCCCTACATTCACCCCCTACACTCACCCATACACTCACCCCTACACTCACCCCCTACACTCACCCCCTACACTCACCCCTACGCTCACCCCTACACTCACCCCCTACACTCACCCCCTACACTCACCCCCTACACTCACCCCTACACTCACCCCATACACTCACCCCTACATTCACCCCATCACTCATCTCTACACTCACCCCTACACACACCCCCTACACTCATCTCTACACTCACCCCTACACACACCCCCTACACTCATCTCTACACTCACTCCTACACAGTTAGGTGTCATCATTCCGAATCTTTTCACTTTTCTGTCACTACTTTCATTAGGCACCTTTAGGCTGTCTTCTTGAACTGGTTCATGATATGACTGGCTTTGACATGTACTGGTAGTCTGTTCCATTCCTTTATTGCTGTACAGTAAACGGTGTTTGAAGCCTGGCCAATAACTGTGGGTACTACAAAGTTGTTGTCTCTCCCCCTAGTACTATGAATTCCTTAATTTCCAGTCTTGACAAAATTGGCAGCAAGATATTCTGGACACTGTTAGTGAGCAATTTTATAAACTTGATTTAACTCGGTTGTTTGACTCTGTCTTCAACATTCAGCATATGTTGTAATTCAGCCTGGCCAACATGTTCTCTTGGACCCAGGTCCAGGATGAATCTAACCATTTTGTTCTGGGTGATTTGTAGTCTCAGTTTTTTTGTCGAGGCAGAGTACAATGAAGAGCAATCGTAGTCAATATGACATTGTATAAAGGTTAAACATAGGGTCCTGCGAGTCTCAGTAGGTAGACACTGCTTGTCTGTAGAGGAACTTCAGACTGATATTCGCTTTCTTTACTACACTGTTTCCTATCAATTCTCCTGACATGCATGGGTCAAAGGGGATTTCCAGGTATTTTACTGAGGAAACTGAAGTGATGGTCTCAGTTTGTTTCGTGCCAAAGAGTATGGCTTCGATTTCCTCTAGGTGTAACGATAGTTTGTTGTCTACTACTATTCGCTGTAGGACTCCAGTTCCAGTGTTATTACATTAGCTATAACTTGTGGGTCTTTAACTGACACTAACAGAGCACTGTAATCTGCATAAAGTACGAGTTTGCACTTGACACACAGGAATAATAAGGGACCCACAATACTACCTTGCTATCGACATGAGTTCTGATTCTGTTTTGTTGATTTTGTCAATTTGTGTCCTGTTGCAAAGGTAGGACTTAAACCAGTCTACGGAACCTATGCCGCTAGTTTGAAGTTTCTTACATAATATATTGTGGTTGACAGTGTCGAAGGCCTTTTGCATGTCTAAGGTTACCCTCCTATTAGGTTCCTTATAGACATTTCAATTCTAATGTAATCCATCAAATTAATACTGAGGTGTAGGGTGAGCAAGAGCTCCTAAAACCCGATTGGTAAATATGGAGCATGTTGTTGTCATTAAGATACTTAACTACTTGACAGTACATCGCACTCTCTAGAATTTTGGATATTACACTGAGTAATTTAGTAATTTAACAGGCCTTTAGTTCCTGACATCAGACCTACTGTTGTTTTCAAGCTAGTAACACAGTCCTCCTTAACCCCTCTGGTACGGTATTAATAGTGATTGCCATATTTATTATGTGATCAATGAGGATTGGCAATTTAGAGGCACCATCGTTTAGGAACTTAAACGGGATGTTATCTGGGCCGGTGCTCTTAGTTGGGTTTAACCTGCTTAGTTCTTTTTGCACGAAGTCATAAGATACACTTACTAGTTGACAACTGTTTGGGGTTACCCCTTTATTGGTATAGTACGTTTTAACCTTATCAGAGTCTGTGTTAAAGGTATATGATGCAACCGGTAGTTTACTTACTTATGTTGATGAGACAGTTGACCTAATTTGCCGGAAATGTTCTGCTTTCTATATAGCAGTATGTGTGATGTCAGCTAGGACTGTATACATTGTACATGTACTTGTAGAAATAAAGATATTATTATTATTTTGTAGGTGAAACGTTTCTGTTTGAAGATACACTTGTGGCTTTCTCATCAACTTGGTATGATTGTATTTGTGTTTTGCTTTTTAATCATGTTAGTATTTTTGTTTAATAATATTTTTCCTATGCGTTTGTGTTTTGTGTAATTTTTGCACTGACAAAGTTGAATGATATAGGCGAATTTACGTATATTTTAAAATTGTAAATAACTTCCGCATGGTAATTTTGTCTGAAATATTACTTATTTTGTTTAGTTATTCTAGTAATCATTCTTTTCTGCAGCCAACCTCATACCTACACAATGTTGCTGCGCTTACTAGCACAGCTTTCCATTCCTCTTTTGGCGGAAGAATTTTGTCGATGGGTTGGGTGATGGAGGAGTCAGAAGTAGCAGAGGTGATATGGAAAGAAGATGTGGTGGTGTAGGTGTACGTGGTGGTGTAGGAGGAGAAGTAGGAGTAGGTGGAGGTGGTGGCACTGGTGGTGTTGGTGGTTGATGGTTGTCGTGATGGTGGGTGGTAGTGGGTGGGTGGTTGTGGGTGGTGGTGTGTGGTGAAGGTATATAAGATGGTAAAAGTGTATGAGGAGGAAGTAGTGGTAAAGGAAGTGGAAGTGATGACAGTGGAGGAGGAGGAAGCTGATGAGAAGAAAAGGGAGATAGTGGTGATGGTTGTAATGTATGGTGGGGTTAAGGTGGAAATGGTAGTGGAGGAAACTGAAGTTATATCATATTAAAGCACGAGAATCAAGAGGTAAAGGTAGAGGTGCAGGTGGAAATGTCTCCGCTGTCGCCAATTTCTTGTTCTCGTGTGGAGTTCGAATCTGGTTTTTAATTGTACCGACTGAGTGGCTAGTTCACTGTACACCTCAAGCTTATTCTGTGAGAGGCAGCGCTAAAGTAGGATTACAGAGGTCACAATGGGTCTTTGACAGACACCACTAGTCATTGTTAAGTCAATAGAAAGAAATATTAGCCATTTCATGTTTTACAATTACGTCATAGACGATGAACACAGTACAGTATGGAATACTGTTTAAAAAAAATGTCTAGTAGCATGGTGACCTGTAACGGGGGAAAAAGTAAATGATCTCTGTGAATTGAACCATTCAGCAGCCGTACCAGCAGGTTGAGAATGAGTCGGAGACAGCCAGGCGAGAAGTATGGCGACTAACTTTGGAAAACAAGAGGATTCGTAGTAATCCTATTGTAAATCGCAGTTCAGCAAGAGAAGATAGACAATGGTTAGGCAGGTAGAAACGAATTTGAAGATCGGAAGGAATGATGGTGATCCGGATATGAAGATCCAGGACTGTTCTGTGGAAACCAACGAGTGGACTAAATGGAAGGACACGAGCTACATCAGGGAAGGTAAGAACATTGTACTTGTTGGAGATGTTTACATTAGGGGTATGAATAGGGCTTTCAGTGTAAAGGATAGCAGTAGGAGAGAGTTTGCTTTCCTGGGACTGGGATGGAGGATGTTATTAGCCGTCTTGACTACATTATGAATGGTGATGGGATAATTCCTCTTGTCTGACTCGGAGCTGATGTCGGCAAGCGTAGAAGTGAAGATTTGGTTAGCAAGTATAGAACAGCATTAAACATAATTAGAAAGAAAGAAGGGTGCCCTGTAATATCTGGCAATTTGCCGAGAAGAGGAGTTGGAAGTGAATTGTTGTTCAGGGCAATTTATATTAGCTTCTGGCTGGATAAACACTAAGAATTTAGTGAAGACAAAATGAGGTAAAGTTCTTGAGAATATTGGAAATGCAGTGGCACTAGGTGATAAAGACAGCCACAGTGATAATGGAGGAGTTGGGATGAAGAGGAAAGAGAAGAACGTATATCTTAATAATTATTTAACAAATAGTCGTAGAGCTAGAAAAAAGATGGGCGAGTTGAGATTAGTTGCAAGTGCGGGTAACTCTGTCGTATGTGCCATAATTGAGACAAAGATTCGGTATTATGCTCCACAATCAGCTCTCCTGGCACTGTATCAGTCACTCATCTACCCTTATCTCACATATGGAATTTGTGCATGGGGATCAACAACATCAAATCACCTAAGGCCTCTAATAACCCAGCAAAAGGCTGCAATCAGAATGATAACAAATTCCCACTCTCAACATCATACTCCACCTCTATTCAAAAGTCTACATTTACTCACCATAAAGAACATCCACACTTATTCATGTGCCTACTACATACATAGAACAATACACGCAAACATAAACCCTCCACTCAAACTTTTCCTCTTCAACCTTAACAGGACACACGACCATAACACAAGACACAGATCTCTTGTTGATGTACCCCGTGTCCATATCACACATTGTAAAAACTCTATGCACATAAAGGGCCCCAAAATCTAGAATTCATTACTAGAACATACTAAAGTAACCAGGCCTGAAAATCAATTAAAGACTTTTCTGAAAAACCACTTCGCCCAGGACTAAATAATCAACGCTCATTATTTAACATTACCAATAATTTTCCCAATTACTTAAATCTTAAAACTTCAAGACAACATTGTTTCAAATACTCAATTGTACTTCATATTGTAAATTGTTTATGGTAATTTTTACCACTGAACCTTTCATTGCTTGTTAATTTTAAGTTAATATTAAGCCTTCCCATAATGTTCTGCAAACAAGGGGCTTTTGGCATGTACACCCAGCTACTATGATTCCTTGTACAACTATATATCATGTCCAAATAAACTCTATGAATATAATGTTTAAAAAATAATTCTAACACATGACACGTGGTATATACATCGAGAGGGAGTTTCAGGGGCCAACGCCCCCTTAGCCGGTCTGTGACCTGATAATGAGAAACACTTTGCAGATCATGTAATTTAAATTATATGAAAGTAATTTATCACTGTTGTTTATTGCTCTGTTATGAATTATGATTAAACCTTTCATAAATCTCTTTTAATATAAAAAAGACTTTAATATTGAGTTTAATCATGGGAGTTGATTTAAAAAATACAAATATTATGGTCGATTTGGAAATAGATTATAAGGAATTCTATCAAGTCTTCGTAAATATGCTGATGAGTCTCTCTCTCTCTCTCTCTCTCTCTCTCTCTCTCTCTCTCTCTCTCTCTCTCTCTCTCTCTCTCTCTCTCTCTCTACACACACAGGGTTTGACAAGGTTAAGGAACCCTAGCTTTATTGACAAGCTATTTACAGGTTAAGGATTCCTAACTTTATTGACCAGCTAAGAGCTGTTACCTACATCAGCTCATTTGAAAGCATTTTTATTGTTATGAGACATACAAGTAGGGAACAGGATGAAGTTGGAGCCATCTGTGGGCCAGCATTTTCATTTGATCAACTGACTTTATCTCGTTGACATCATTATGCTGTACGATTGTGTTCCATACTCGAGTCATCCTGGGTATATATGATCTCAGATGGAGTGATGTTCTGGAGAAGGGTACAGCCAGAGTGAAGTTGCTGCTTTCTGTTCGTCTTGTGGCATAAAAGCTTGTTTCACGCTGTCCTCGAAGTGGATCCAAGTGTGGTACTATGACAATATTGGCCTTGTACATAACAGTAAGGCCACCCACATCCCTCCTATGTTGAAGGCTCTGCTGAAATGACAGATCTATCCAGGATGGGTCCTGGCGAGAGATGAGACGTCTTGCTCTGTTCTCTACTTTGTCAAGCAGTCGCAGGTGAGAGAGGGGGAGGGCAGGCAAACCAAGAAAGTGGAGCATACTCAAGGTGTAAGCGTAATTATGCCTCGTACAGAATCTTGCAACCCCTACTGTCAAACAGATGCGAGATACGGCGAAGTGCTGTAAGCTTCCTAGCTGCCTTGTTTGCAAGATTTACAACATGGTTCTTCATGGTTAGTTTGGAGTCAAATTTCACCCCAAGGATATCAACTTCTTCCCCAGGTGCCAACACTCCCATTCATCCTTACTACTGCACCAGCATTACCATTATGGAGATCATCATTTGCGTTTTCTCAGGTGCAAATGTTACTTGCCATCTATTTCCCCAAGCTGATATAGCTCTTAGCTGGTGATTGATGTAGCTTAGAGCAGCTGGCATTTCTTCTCTTGGATAAGTGAATGTCAGCGTACAGTCGTCTGCATATGCATGGGATTCTGGGATGAGATGAAGAAGGTCGTTGAAGTAGACATTCCATAACAATGGTCCCAGCACGCTTCCTTGTGGAACACTTGCCCCAATAGGATGTCTTGTTGATTCCGTTCCATTGAGAACTACCCTTAGAGATCTACCATGAAGGTAATCACTGAGGAGACATAGCGTAGAGCCTGCAATTCCCTTGAAGTTTTGCTAAGAGGTCCTGGTGCCACACCCGGTCGAAAGCACCAGCAATGTCCAGTGCTACCACACAGCTGATTTTGGATTCATCCAGTGACTGGTGCCACTTAGTGGAGAGGTTTAACAACAGATCAGCAACAGAGTAACCTTTCCTTCTCTCTCCCTCTCTCACCCTCTCTCTCTCTCACCCTCTCCCTCTCTCACCCTCACCCTCTCTCTCTCTCTCTCTCTCTCTCTCTCTCTCTCTCTCTCTCTCTCTCTCTCTCTCTCCCTCTCTCTCTCTCTCTCTCTCTCTCACTCACTCATTTGTGTATACTGAGACCAAAAGTGTACATGTACGTGCATGTACACGTACACACACACACACACAGACACACACGCGCACGCACACACACACACACACACACACACACACACACACACACACACACACACACACACACACACACACACACGGTCTGACGACACTGGAGGACAGGAGGGTCAGAGGTGACAAGAATAAGACCTACAAAATACTGCGTGAAATATATAAGGTGGACAGAGGATGTTCCAGAGATGGGACACAGAAACAAGGGGTCACAATTGGAAGTTCAAGACTCAGATGAGTCAAAGGGGTGTTAGGGAGTATTTCTTCAGCCACAGAGTTGTTAGGAACTGCAATAGTCTGGCAAGTGATGTAGTAGAGGCAGGAACCATACATAGTTTCAAGACGAGGTATGATAAAGCTCGTGAACCAGGGAGAGAAACGACCCAGTAGCGGTCAGTGAAGAGGCGGGGCCAGGAGCTGATTCTCGACACCTGCAACCACAATTAGGGGAGTACAATTAGGGGAGTACACACACACACACACACACACACACACACACACACACACACACACACACACACACACACACACACACACACACACACACACACACACACACACACACACACACACATTATCTAGCAATAATGTTTTTCCAGTTTATGATAACTTTGCAAATAATGATAAATAATTATTGTTGTTTAAATTATTAGTGAAAATAAAATGAGTATAATATCTTCAGGAAAATTGTCAGTTGAGAAAATACTGCTGCTGCTGTGGTGACCCCTGCACCACCCTGCTGTGGTGACCCCTGCACCACCGTGCTGTGGTGACCCCTGCACCACCCTGCTGTGGTGACCCCTGCACCACCCTGCTGTGGTGACCCCTGCACCACCCTGCTGTGGTGACCCCTGCACCACCCTGCTGTGGTGACCCCTGCACCACCCTGCTGTGGTGACCCCTGCACCACCCTGCTGTGGTGACCCCTGCACCACCCTGCTGTGGTGACCCCTGCACCACCCTGCTGTGGTGACCCCTGCACCACCCTGCTGTGGTGACCCCTGCACCACCCTGCTGTGGTGACCCCTGCACCACCCTGCTGTGGTGACCCCTGCACCACCCTGCTGTGGTGACCCCTGCACCACCCTGCTGTGGTGACCCCTGCTCCACCCTGCTGTGGTGACCCCTGCACCACCCTGCTGTGGTGACCCCTGCACCACCCTGCTGTGGTGACCCCTGCACCACCCTGCTGTGCTGACCACGGCACCACCCTGCCCCCTGCACCCTGCTGTGGTGACCCCTGCACCACCCTGCTGTGGTGACCCCTGCACCACCCTGCTGTGGTGACCCTGCACCACCCTGCTGTGGAGACCCCTGCACCACCCTGCTGTGGTGACCCCTGCACCACCCTGCACCAGCCTTCTGTGGTGACCCCTGCACCACCCTGATGTTGTGACCCCTGCACCACCCTGCTGTGGTGACCCCTGCACCACCCTGCTGTGGTGACCCCTGCACCACCCCTGCTGTGGGTGACCCCCGCACCACCCTGCTGTGGTGACCCCTGCACCACCCTGCTGTGGTGACCCCTGCACCACCCTGCTGTGGTGACCCCTGCACCACCCTGCTGTGGTGACCCCTGCACCACCCTGCTGTGGTGACCCCTGCACCACCCTGCTGTGTGGACCCCTGCGCCACCCTGCTGTGGTGACCCCTGCACCACCCTGCTGTGGTGACCCCTGCACCACCCTGCTGTGGTGACCCCTGCACCACCCTGCTGTGGTGACCCCTGCACCACCCTGCTGTGGTGACCCCTGCACCACCCTGCTGTGGTGACCCCTGCACCACCCTGCTGTGGTGACCCCTGCACCACCCTGCGATGGTGACCCCTGTACCACCCTGCTGTGGTGACCCCTGCACCACCCTGCTGTGGTGACCCCTGCACCACCCTGCTGTGGTGACCCCTGCACCACCCTGCTGTGGTGACCCCTGCACCACCCTGCTGTGGTGACCCCTGCACCACCCTGCTGTGGTGACCCCTGCACCACCCTGCTGTGGTGACCCCTGCACCACCCTGCTGTGGTGACCCCTGCACCACCCTGCTGTGGTGACCCCTGCACCACCCTGCTGTGGTGACCCCTGCACCACCCTGCTGTGGTGACCCCTGCACCACCCTGCTGTGGTGACCCCTGCACCACCCTGCTGTGGTGACCCCTGCACCACCCTGCTGTGGTGACCCCTGCACCACCCTGCTGTGGTGACCCCTGCACCACCCTGCTGTGGTGACCCCTGCACCACCCTGCTGTGGTGACCCCTGCACCACCCTGCTGTGGTGACCCCTGCACCACCCTGCTGTGGTGACCCCTGCACCACCCTGCTGTGGTGACCCCTGCACCACCCTGCTGTGGTGACCCCTGCACCACCCTGCTGTGGTGACCCCTGCACCACCCTCCTGCTGTGGTGACCCCTGCACCACCCTGCTGTGGTGACCCCTGCACCACCCTGCTGTGGTGACCCCTGCACCACCCTGCTGTGGTGACCCCTGCACCACCCTGCTGTGGTGACCCCTGCACCACCCTGCTGTGGTGACCCCTGCACCACCCTGCTGTGGTGACCCCACCACCCTGCACCCCTGCACCCCCTGCTGTGGTGACCGCTGCACCACCCTGCTGTGGTGACCCCTGCACCACCCTGCTGTGGTGACCCCTGCACCACCCTGCTGTGGTGACCCCTGCACCACCCTGCTGTGGTGACCCCTGCACCACCCTGCTGTGGTGACCCCTGCACCACCCTGCTGTGGTGACCCCTGCACCACCCTGCTGTGGTGACCCCTGCACCACCCTGCTGTGGTGACCCCTGCACCACCCTGCTGTGGTGACCCCTGCACCACCCTGCTGTGGTGACCCCTGCACCACCCTGCTGTGGTGACCCCTGCACCACCCTGCTGTGGTGACCCCTGCACCACCCTGCTGTGGTGACCCCTGCACCACCCTGCTGTGGTGACCCCTGCACCACCCTGCTGTGGTGACCCCTGCACCACCCTGCTGTGGTGACCCCTGCACCACCCTGCTGTGGTGACCCCTGCACCACCCTGCTGTGGTGACCCCTGCACCACCCTGCTGTGGTGACCCCTGCACCACACAGCCATGTTGACCTCTGCACCACACAGCCATGCTGACCCCTGCACCACACAACAATGCTGACCCCCTGCACCACACAACAATGCTGACCCCTGCACCACACAGCCATGCTGACCCCTGCACCACACAACAATGCTGACCCCCTGCACCACACAACAATGCTGACCCCTGCACCACACAGCCATGCTGACCCTTGCACCACACAGCCATGCTGACCCCTGCACCACACAGCCATTCTGACCCCTGCACCACACAGCCATGCTGACACCTGCACCACACAGCCATGCTGACCCCTGCACCACACAGCCATGCTGACCCCTGCACCACACAGGAATACTGACCCCTGCACCACACAGCCATGCTGACCCCTGCACCACACAGCCATGCTGACCCCTGCACCACACAGCCATGCTGACCCCTGCACCACACAGCCATGCTGACCCCTGCACCACACAGCCATGCTGACCCCTGCACCACACAGCCATGCTGACCTCTGCACCACACAGCCATGCTGACCCGTGCACCACATAGCCATGCTGACCCCTGCACCACACAACCATGCTGACCCCCTGCACCACACAGCCATGCTGATCCCTGCACCACACAGCCATGCTGACCCCTGCACCACACAGCCATGTTGACCCCTGCACCACACAGCCATGCTGACCCCTGCACCACACAGCCATGCTGAGCCCCTGCACCACACAGCCATGACTGACCCCTGCACCACACAGCCATGCTGACCCCCTGCACCACACAGCCAAGCTGACCCCTGCACCACACAGCTGACACCACACAACAATCCTGACCCCTGCACCACACAGCCATGCTGACCCCTGCACCACACAGCCATGCTGACCCCTGCACCACACAACAATGCTGACCCCCACCACACAGCCATGCACCACACAGCATGCTGACCCCTGCACCCCTGCACCACACAGCCATGCTGACCCCTGCACCACACAGCCATGCTGACCCCTGCACCACACAGCCATGCTGACCCCTGCATGCTGACCCCTGCACCACACAGCCATGCTGACCCCCACCACACAGCCATGCACCACACAGCCATGCTGACCCCTGCACCACACAGCCATGCTGACCCCTGCACCACACAGCAATGCTGACCCCCTGCACCACACAGCCATGCTGACCCCTGCACCACACAGCCATGCTGACCCATGCACCACAAAGCCAGGCTGACCCCTGCACCACACACAGCAATGCTGACCCCCCTGCACCACACTGCCATGCTGACCCCTGCACCACAGAGCCAAGCTGACCCCTGCACCACACAGCAATGCTGACCCCTGCACCACACAGGCATGCTGACCCCCCCCTGCACCACACAGCCATGCTGACCCCTGCACCACACAGCCATGCTGACCCCTGCACCACACAGCCATGCTGACCCCTGCACCACACAGCCATGCTGACCCCTGCACCACACAGCCATGCTGACCCCTGCACCACACAGCCATTCTGATCCCCCTGCACCACACAGCCATGCTGACCCCTGCACCACACTGAGCACCACACAGGCATACTGACCCCTGCACCACACAGGCATACTGACCCCTGCACCACACAGCCATGCTGACCCCTGCACCACACAGCCATGCTGACCCCTGCACCACACAGCCATGCTGAACCCTGCACCAAACAGCCATGCTGACCCAATGCACCACACAGTCATACTGGCCCCTGCACCACACAGCCATTCTGAACCCCCTGCACCACACAGGCATGCTGACCCCTGCACCACACAGCCATGCTGACCCCTGCACCACACAGCCATGCTGACCCCTGCACCACACAGCATGCTGACCACTGCACCACACAGGCATGCTGACCCCTGCCCCACACCACACAGCCATGCTGATCCCTGCACCACACAGCAATGCTGACCCCTGCACCACACAGCCATGCTGACCCCTGCACCACACAGCCATGCTGACCCCTGCACCACACAGCCATGCTGACCACTGCACCACACAACAATGCTGATCCCCCTGTACCACACAGCCATGCTGACCCCTGCACCACACAGCCATGCTGACCCCTGCACCACACAGCCATGCTGACCCCCTGCACCACACACAGCCATGCTGACCCCTGCACCACACAGCCATGCTGACCCCTGCACCACACAGCCATGCTGACCCCTGCACCACACAGCCATGTTGATGCACCACACAGCTGACCCACCCCCTGCACCACACAGGCATACTGACACCTGCATCACACAGCCATGCTGACCTCTGCACCACACAGCCATGCTGACCCCTGCACCACACAACAATGCTGACCCTTGCACCACACAGCCATGCTGACCCCCTGCACCACACACCCATGACTGACCCCTGCACCACACAGCCACGCTGACCCCTGCAGCACACAGCCATGCTGACCCCCTGCACCACACAGCCATACTGACCCCTGCACCACACAGCCATACTGACCCCTGCACCACACAGCCATACTGACCCCTGCAACACAGCCATTCTGTCCACTGCACCACACAGCCATGCTGACCCCTGCACCACACAGCTACGCTGACCCCCTGCACCACACAGCCATGCTGACCCCCTGCAACACACAGCCATGCTGTCCCCTGCACCACACAGCCAGGCTGACCCCTGCACCACACAGCCGTACTGACCCCTGCACCACACAGCCACGCTGAACCCTGCGCCACACAGCCACGCTGACCCCCTGCACCACACAGCCATGCTGACTCCAGCACCACACAGCCATGCTGTCCCCTGCACCACACAGCCAGGCTGACCCCTGCACCACACAGCCATGCTGACCCCCTGCACCACACAGCCACGCTGACCCCTGCACCACACAGCCGTACTGACCCCTGCACCACACAGCCACGCTGAACCCTGCGCCACACAGCCACGCTGACCCGTGCACCACACCGCCACGCTGACCCCCCTGCACCACACAGCCATGCTGACCCCTGCACCACACAGCCATGCTGACCCCCTGCACCACACAGCCACGCTGACCCCTGCACCACACAGCCATACTGACCCCTGCACCACACAGCCACGCTGAACCCTGCACCACACAGCCACGCTGACCCCCTGCACCACACAGCCATGCTGACCCCCTGTAACACACAGCCATGCTGACCCCTGCACCCACAGCCATGCACCCCTGCACCACACAGCCATGCTGTCCCCTGCACCACACAGCCATGCTGACCCCTTAACCACACAGCCATGCTGCTGACCACACAGCCATGCTGACCCCCTGCTGACCACACAGCCATGCTGCTGACCCCAGCCATGCACCACACAGCCATGCTGACTGCACCACACAGCCATGCTGACTCCCAGCACCACACAACAATGCTGATCCCCTGCACCACAGAGAAATGCTGTCCCCTGCACCACACAGCCACGCTGACCCCTGCACCACACAGCCACACTGACCCCTGCACCACACTGCCACGCTGACCCCTGCACCACACAGCCACGCTGACCCCTGCACCACACAGCCACGCTGACCCCCTGCACCACACAGCCATGCTGACCCCCTGCAACACACAGCCATGCTGACCCCCTGCACTACACAGCCATGCTGATCCCCTGCACCACGCAGCCGTACTGACCCTGCACCACACAGCCATGCTGACCCCCTGCACCACACAGCCATGCTGACCCCCTGCACCACACAGCCATGCTGACCCCCTGCACCACACAGCCACACTGACCCCTGCACCACACAGCCATGCTGACCCCCTGCACCACACAGCCATGCTGACCCCCTGCACCACACAGCCATGCTGACCCCCTGCACCACACAGCCATGCTGACCCCCTGCACCACACAGCCATGCTGACCCCCTGCACCACACAGCCATGCTGACCCCCTGCACCACACAGCCATGCTGGCCCCCTGCACCACACAGCCATGCTGACCCCCTGCACCACACAGCCATGCTGACCCCCTGCACCACACAGCCATGCTGACCCCCTGCACCACACAGCCATGCTGATCCCCTGCACCACACAGCCATGCTGACCCCCTGCACCACAAACCATGCTGACCCCCCTGCACCACACAGCCATGCTGACCCCCTGCACCACACAGCCATGCTGACCCCCTGCACCACACAGCCATGCTGATCCCCTGCACCACACATCCATGCTGACCCCCTGCACCACACAACCATGCTGACCCCCTGCAACACACACCCATGCTGACCCACTGCACCACACAGCCATGTTGACCCCCTGCACCACACAGCCATGTTGACCCCCTGCACCATACAGTCATGCTGACCCTCTGCACCACACAGCCATGCTGACCCCCTGCACCACAGAGCCATGCTGACCCCCCTGCAACACACAGCCATGCTGTCCCGCTGCACCACACAGCAATGCTGACCCCCTGCACCACACAGCTACGCTGACCCCTGCACCACACAGCCACGCTGACCCCTTCACCACACAGCCATGCTGACCCTCTGCACCACGCAGCTATGCTGACACCTGCACCATACAGCCATGCTGACCCCTGCACCACACAGCCATGCTGACCCCCTGCTGACCCCACAACCATGCTGACCCCCTGCACCACACCACACAGCCATGCTGACCCTCTGCACCACACAGCCATGCTGACACCTGCACCATGCAGCCATGCTGACCCCTGCACCACACAGCCATGCTGACCCCCTGCACCATACAGCCATGCTGACCCCCTGCACCACACAGCCATGTTGAACACTACACTACACAGCCATGCTGAATACTGCACCACAGTCATGCTGAACAAAGCACCACACTGCCATGGTGAACAGCGCACCACAGCCTGCGTGCGTGCGTGTGTCCCCGCGCGTGCGTGCGCGCGTGTGTGTGTACTCACCTATTTGTACTCACCTATTTGTGGTTGCAGGGGTCGAGTCACAGCTCCTGGCCCCGCCTCTTCGCTGATTGCTACTAGGTCCTCTCTCTCCCTGCCCCATGAGCTCTATCATACCTCGCCTTAAAACTATGTATGGTTCCCGCCTCCACTACGTCACTTTCTAGGCTATTCCACGGCCTGACTACTCTATGACTGAAGAAATACTTCCTAACATCCCTTTGATTCATCTGAGTCTTCAACTTCCAATTGTGACCTCTTGTGTCTGTGTCCCTTCTCTGGAACATCCCGTCTTTGTCCACCTTGTCTATTCCGCGCAGTATTTTATATGTCGTTATCATGTCTCCCCTGACCCTCCTGTCCTCCAGTGTCGTCAGGCCGATTTCCCTCAACCTTTCTTCGTAGGACAATCCCCGTAGCTCTGGGACTAGTCTTGTTGCAAACCTTTGCACTTTCTCTAATTTCTTGACGTGCTTGACTAGGTGTGGATTCCAAGCTGGTGCTGCATACTCCAGTATGGGCCTGACGTAAATGGTATACAGAGTCTTGAACGAATCCTTACTGAGGTATCGGAACGCTATCCGTAGGTTTGCCAGGCGCCCGTATGCTGCAGCAGTTATCTGATTGATGTGCGCCTCAGGAGATATGCTCGGTGTTATACTCACCCCCAGATCTTTTTCCTTGAGTGAGGTTTGCAGTCTTTGGCCATCTAAACTATATTGTGTCTGCGGTCTTCTTTGCCCTTCCCCAATCTTAATGACTTTGCATTTGGCGGGGTTAAATTCAAGGAGCCAGTTGCTGTGTGTGTGTGTGTGTGTGTGTGTGTGTGTGTGTGTGTGTGTGTGTGTGTGTGTGTGTGTGTGTGTGTGTGTGTACTCAGCTAGTTGTACTCACCTAATTGTGGTTGCAGGGGTCAATTCGTAGCTCCTGGCCCCGCCTCTTCACTGGCCGCTACTGGGTCACTCTCCCTACACCATGAGCTTTATCATACCTCTTCTTAAAGCTATGACTGGATCCTGCCTCCACTACATCGCTTCCCAAACTATTCCACTTCCTTACTACTCTGTGACTGAAGAAATGCTTCCTAACATCCCTGTGAGACATCTGTGTCTTCAACTTCCAACTGTGTCCCCTTGTTGCTGTGTCCCATCTCTGGAACATTCTGTCTCAGTCCACCTTGTCAATTCCTCTTTGTATTTTATATGTCGTTATCATGTCCCCCCTTATCTCTCCTCTCCTCCAGTGTCGTCAGGTCGATTTCCATAATCCTCTTCTCGTAGGACATAGCCCTTAACTCTGGGACTAGTCTTGTTGCAAACCTTTTCACTTTCTCTTGTTTCTTTGCATGCTTGGCTAGGTGTGGGTTCCAAACTGGTGCCGCATACTTCAATATGGGCCTGACACACACAGTGTACAGGATGTGTGTGTGTGTGTGTGTGTGTGTGTGTGTGTGTGTGTGTGTGTGTGTGTGTGTGTGTGTGTGTGTGTGTGTGTGTGTGTGTGTGTGTGTGTGTCTGTCTGTCTGTCTGTCTGTCTGTCTGTCTGTGTGTGTGTGTACTCACATATTTGTGGTTGTAGGGGTCGAGAATCAGTTTCCTGGCCCCGTCTCTTCATTGATCACTACTAGATCCCCTCTCTCTGCTCCTTGAGCTTCATCATACCTCTTCTTAAATCTATGTATGGTTCCTGCCTCCACTACATCACTTGCTAAACTATTCCACTTCCTGACAGCTCTTTGACTGAAGAAATATTTCCTAATATCCCTTTGACTCATCTGAGTCTTTAACCTCCAATAGTGACCCCTTGTTTCTGTGTCCGATCTCTGGAACATCCTGTCTTTGTCCACCTTATCTATTCCTCGCAATATTTTGT
Source organism: Cherax quadricarinatus (assembly GCF_038502225.1). Lineage (NCBI taxonomy): Eukaryota > Metazoa > Arthropoda > Malacostraca > Decapoda > Parastacidae > Cherax > Cherax quadricarinatus. The sequence continues at coordinate 175,347 of NW_027195223.1, read as the reverse complement.
ATGTCGTTATCATGTCTTCTCTAAACCTCCTGTCCTCCAGTGTCGTCAGGCTTATTGCCCTTAACCTATCTTCGTAGGACATTCCCCTTTCCTCTGGAACTAACCTTGTTGCAAACCTTTGCACTTTCTCTTATTTCATGACGTGCTTGACCAGGGGTGGGTTCCAAACTGGTGCTGCATACTCGAGTATGGACCTGGCTTACACGGTGTACAGTGTCTTGAACGATTCCTTTGAAGTATCGGAACGCTGTTCTCAGGTTTGCCAGGTGCCCATATGTTGCTGCAGTTATCTGGTTGACGTGTGCTTCCGGAGACGTGCTCGGTATTTAACTCACCCCAAGATCTTTCTCCTTGAGTGAGGATTGTAGTCTTTGGTCACCTAGCCTATGCTATGTCTTCGGTCATCTTTGCCCTTTCCCGATCTTCATGACATTGCATTTGGCTGGGTTAAATTCGAGTAGCCAGTTGCTGGACCACGTGTCCAGCCTGTCCAGGACTCTTTGGAGTCCTGCCTAATCTTCATCTGATTTAATTCTTCTCATTAACTTCACATCATCTGCAGACAAGGACACTTCCGAGTCTATCGCTTCCGTCATGTCATTCACATATACCAAAAACAGCACTGGTCCTAGGACTGACCCCTGCGGAATCCCACTCGTCACAGGCGCACATTGTGATACCTCTTCTCTTACCATGACACGTTGTTGCCTCCCTGTCAGGTATTCTCTGATCCATTGCAGAGCCTTTCCTGTTATACATACCTGATCCTCTAGCTTCTTCACTAATCTCTTGTGAGGAACTGTGTCGAAGGACTTCTTGCAGTCCAAGAAAATGCAGTCAACCCAGCCCTCTCTCTCTAGTGTCTTTCCTCTGTTACCTTCTCATAAAACTTCAGGAGGTTTGTGACACAGGATTTGCCTTCCATGAATCCGTGCTGGTTTTGATATATAATCTTGTTCCGTTCCAGGTACTCTACTACTATCCTCCTGATAATCTCTATGGCTTTGCATACTATACACATCAGTGACATTGGTCTATAGTTTAGTGCCTCGTTTTTGTCTCCTTTCTTAAAAATAACTACATTTGCCATCTTCCATACCTCAAGTAGTTGCCCAGTTTCGAGGGATGTGTTGAAGATCGTGGTTAGTGGCACACACAGCTTCTCTGCTCCCTCTCTCAGGACCCATGGGGGAATGTCCGGTCCATCGCCTTTGAGGTATCATGGTCACTTAGCAGCTTCTTCTCCTCAGTTATGTGTATGTCATCCAACACTTGTTAATTTCTTGTTGGTGTTCCCTTCTGTTCTATCTTCCCAGAGTCCTTCCTGTCTCTACTGTAAATGCTTCCTTAAATCTCGTGTTGAGCTCCTCACATACCTCTTGATCTTTTCTTGCGAGTTCCCCACCTTCTTTCCTCAGCCTGATCACCTGGTGTTTGACTGTTGTCTTCCTCCTAATGTGGCTACACAGCAATTTCGGGTCAGACTTGACTTTCGATGCTATGTCGTTTTCGTACTGTCGCTGGGTCTCCCTTCTTATCTGTGCATACTCGTTTCTGGCTCTTTGACTAATCTCTTTATTTTCCTGGGTCTTTTGCCTTCTGTACTTTTTCCATTCTCTAGTGCACTTAGTTTTTGCCTCCCCACACCTTCAGGTAAACCAAGGGCTCGTTCTGGTCTTCCCATTATATCTGTTGCCCTTGGGAACAAACCTTTCCTCTGCCCCCTTGCATTTTGTTGTAACATATTCCATCATTTCATTTACTGACTTTCCTACCAATTCTCTGTCGCACTGAACCTCCTCCAGGAAGTTCCTCATATCTATGTAGTCCCCCCTTTTATAGTTTGCCTTATCCCATTCAACTCATGTTACCCTCTACACTTGTAACTCTACTATTCAAAGCAAAGAACCACCTGATCACTAGCTCCAAGGCGCCTCTCGTATATGATGTCCTCAATGTCTGAACTGCTCAGGGTGAATACGAGGTCCAGTCTTGCTGGTTCATCCTCCTCTGTCTCTCTCTGGTAGTGTCCTTGACGTGTTGATGCAAGAGGATTTCCAGTACCACATCCATCATCTTGGCTCTCCATGTTTTGGGGCCCCCATGTGGTTCCAAGTTTTACCAATCGATCTCCCTGTGGTTGAAATCGCTCATAACCATTAACTTTGCTCGAATGAGCTCTTCTTGCCACCTCAGCCAGTGTATCCACCTTCGCTCTGTTGCTCTCTTCATATTCCTCTCTTGGCCTCTTGCAGTTCTGTGGTGGGTTATACATCACCTCAATGACTACCTTATGTTCCCCAGACTGAATTGTACCTACTATGAAATCCCTTCCTCCAATCTTGTCCATGCCTTCCATTTCCTCAAATCCCCATCGGTATTTTATAAGCAGTGCAACTGCTCTTTCCCCTCTGCTCCTATCTTTCCTCAGGATCTGATATCCCAATGGGACGAGTGTGTGTGTTATTGTCTCAGTGAGTTTCGTTTCTGTGACTGCTATGATGTCTGGGGACTTCTCATTGATTTTTTCATGCCACTCATATTTATTCGTTATTCCATCTGCATTCAGGAGTACTGGAGGGGGCTTATGGGTTTTGTGGAGGGAGCGGGGTTTGTGATGAGGGGGTGGGGGCAGAGTGCCCATAGGGGGTTGCTGTATGTGATGAGGGTGGGGACAGAGGGAAAAGTGTGTTGGTTTTGGTTTGGAGTGTTCAGTTGCATTGGGGTTATCATAGTTTGAGTTCTTTGGCGGGTGTTTCTGGTACATGTGTTTGCTCTTCCACCTGGGTTCGGGTTCTGATCATCATTTCCTCTCGTTCCTTCTTTTATCTTTGTACCCTCTCTTTCAGCATCGTCCTTTCTTCTTGTGTTCTGTCTTGATTGAGGTACACTCTCCCATACTCCGGTTTGTACCTCAGTCATGCTATCTCCTGCAGGATCCTGGTTTGAGCTGATTTTGTCTTGAAGATTTCGTTGACAGGGAGTTTTCTTCCACTTGCCAACCACCCAATTCTCTGAAAATTTGTCACCTCGGTCATGTTGTCCTTGCCTATTGCTCTCATAATGCCTTCAATCGCTTATTTCTCCTGTTTTCTTTCATCATAGTTTTCCCTATTTACTTCCTGGAGCCCATAGACAAAAACCAACCTGTCATTTTTGTCCTCCCACTGTCTCCCCCTTTGCATCCCCTGAGGTGTTTTGGTTCCTTCCATTGAAGTGTTCCTGCCTTCAATCCCTTACCTGGCTGAAGCCCCTTTGCTCAGTGGTCTGTTTTCTGCTCAGCTGTTCCTGTTCATGACTTTGCATTTGGCAGGGTTGAATTCGAGAAGCCAGTTTCTGGACCACGTGTCCAGCCTGTCCAGGTCTCTTTGAAGGCCTGCCTGATCCACATCTGATTTAATTCTTCTCATTAACTTCACATCATCTGCAAACAGGGACACCTCTTAGTCTATCCCTTCCATCATGTCATTCACATATACCAAAAATAGCACTGGTCCTAGGACCAACCCCTGTGGGACCCCGGTCGTCACAGGTGCCCACTGTGATACCTCATCTCGTTGTTGCCTCCCTGTCAGGTATTCTCTGATCCCTTGAAGTGCCCTTTCCGTTATACGTGCTTGATCCTCTAGTTTCTGCACTAATCTCTTGTGAGAACTGTGTCGAAGGCCTTCTTGCAGTCCAAGAAGATGCAAACAACCCACCCCTCTCTCTCGTGTCTTACTTCTGTTACTTTATCATAAAACTCCAGAAGGTTTGTGACACAGGATTTATCTTCCATGAAACCGTGCTGGTGTCATTTATACTTTTGTTCCATTCCAGGTGCTCCACCACTCTCCTCCTAATAGTCTTTTTCATTACTTTGCATACTATACACGTCAGTGACACTGGTCTTTAGTTTAGCGCCTCTTTTCTGTCTCCTTTTTTAAAAATGGGAACTACATTTGCCGTCTTCCATACCACAGGTAGTTGCCCAGTTTCAAGGGATGTGTTGAAGATTGTGGTTAATGGGACAGACAGCATTTCAGCTCCTTCTCTAAGGACCCACGGGGAGATGTCTGGTCCCATTACCTTTGAGGTATCAAGGTCACTTAGCAGCTTCTTCACCTCCTCAGTTGTGTGTATGTCATCCAGCACTTGGTGGTGTATTCCCTGTTGGTGTCCCCCTCTGTCCTGTCTTCCCAGAGTCCTTCCTGTCTCCACTGTGAATACTTCCTTAAATCTCTTGTTGAGCTCCTCATATACCTCTTGATCGTTTCTTGTGAGTTCCCCACCTTTCCTCAGCCTGATCACCTGGTCTTTGACTGTTGTCTTTCTCCTAATGTGGCTTTACAGCAGTTTCGGGTCAGACTTGACTTATGATGCTATGTCGTTTTCATACTGTCGCTGGGCCTCCCTCCATATCTGTGCATACTCGTTTCTGGCTCTTCGACTGATCTTATTTTCCTGGGTTCTTTGCCTTCTGTACCTCTTCCATTCTCTAATGCACTTAGTTTTTTCCTCCCTACACTTTCGAGTAAACTAAGGACTCACTTTGTTCTTCTCATTAATTCTGTTGCCCTTGGGAATAAACCTTTCCTCTGCCTCCTTGCATTTTGTTGTTGCATATTCCATCATTTCGTTCACTGACTTTCCTACCAGCTCTCTGGACCACTGAGCCTCCTACAGGAAGTTTCTCACACCTGTGTAGTCTCCCATTTTATAGTTTGTCTTTTCCCAATCAACTCCTCTTACCCTGTCCACTTGCAGCTCTACTATGTAATCAAAACTCAGAACCACGTGATCGCTAGCTCCCAGGGGCCTCTCATATGTGATGTCCCCAATGTCTGAACTGCTCAGGGTAAACACAAGGTCCAGTCTTGCTGGATCTTCATCCCCTCTCTCTCTCTAATAGTGTCCCTGACGTGTTGATGCATGAGGTTTTCCAGTACCACATCCATCATCTTGGCTCTCCATGTGTCAAGACCCCCGTGAGGCTCCTGGTTTTCCCAGTCGATCTCCCTATGGTTGAAATTGCCCATAACCAGTAACTTCGCTCTGCACGATTGAGCTCTTCGTGCCACCTCAGCCAGTGTGCCCACCATCGCTCTGTTGTTCTCTTCATATTCCTCTCTTGGCCTCCTGCAGTTCTGTGGTGGGTTATACATCACTGCAATACCTTCCTTATGTTCCCCAGACTGAATTGTAGCTACTATGGTGTGTGTGTGTGTGTGTGTGTGTGTGTGTGTGTGTGTGTGTGTGTGTGTGTGTGTGTGTGGGTGTGTACTCATTTGTACTCATCTATTTGTGGTTGCAGGGGTAAAGTCTTAGCTCCTGGCCCCGCCTCTTTACTGGTTGCTACTGGGTCCTC
>NW_027195223.1:77500-165000 GCF_038502225.1 Cherax quadricarinatus | reverse complement strand
CAAACCAATACTTTCCTATGTCCTTTCTAAATCTAAACTTATCTAATTTAAATCCATTACTGCGGGTTCTCTCTTGGAGAGACATCCTCAAGACCTTATTAATATCCCCTTTATTAATACCTATCTTCCACTTATACACTTCGATCAGGTCTTCCCTCATTCTTCGTCTAACAAGTGAATGTAACTTAAGAGTCTTCAATCTTACTTCACAAGGAAGATTTCTAATGCTATGTATTAATTTAGTCATCCTACGCTGAATGTTTTCTAACGAATTTATGTCCGTTCTGTAATATGGAGACCAGAACTGAGCTGCATAATCTAGGTGAAGCCTTACTAATGATGTATAAAACTGCAGTATGACCTCTGGACTTCTGTTGCTTACACTTCTTGATATAAATCCCAGTAATCTATTTGCCTTACGTACGCATAGGCATTGCTGTCTTGGTTTAAGGTTGCTGCTCACCATAACCCCCAAGTCCTTTTCGCAATCTGTATGGCTAAGTTCTACATCATTTAACTTATAAGTGCTAGGGTTATGGACACTCCCAAGCTTCAGAACCTTGAATTTATCTACATTGAACTGCATCTGCCACTTTTCTGACCAAGAATAGAGTTTGTTTAAATCCTCCTGAAGTTCCATAACATCTACGTTTGAATCAATTATCCTACCTATTTTTGTGTCATCGGCGAATTTGCTCATATCACTAGTAATTCCCTCATCAAGATCATTGATATATATTATAAACAACAACGGGCCCAAGACTGATCCCTGTGAAACGCCACTTGTTACAGATCCCCACTCGGATTTAACCCCATTTATGGACACTCTCTGCTTCCTGTCAATGAGCCATGACTCGATCCACGAGAGCACTTTTCCCCCAATGCCATGAGCTGCCACTTTCTTTAACAGTCTATGGTGCGGAACTCTATCAAAAGCCTTACTAAAATCTAAGTAAATAATATCAAATTCTTTATCGTGGTCAACAGCCTCAAAAGCTTTACTGAAGGAAGTTAATAAATTAGTTAGACAAGACCGGCCTCTTGTGAATCCATGCTGAGTATCATTAATCAAGCTATGCTTATCGAGATGGCTTCTTATAATCTCAGCTATAATTGACTCCAGTAATTTGCCTTCAATTGAGGTCAGGCTTATTGGGCGGTAATTTGACTGTAACGACTTGTCCCCTGTTTTAAAAATAGGAATTACATTAGCCATCTTCCACATATCAGACACTACACCTGTTTAAAGAGATAAATTAAAAATATTAGTTAATGGTTCACAGAGTTCCATTTTGCATTCCTTAAGAACCCTTGAAAAAACCTCATCAGGACCCGGCGACTTATTTTGCTTCAGTCTGTCTATCTGCTTCACAACCATTTCACTAGTGACTGTGATGTTATATAATTTATGTTCTTCTAGCCCACTATAAAAATTAATTACTGGAATATTGTTAGTGTCTTCCTGTGTAAAAAGTAAGGTGCCCATAGTTATTTTTAAGGGGACCTATCTTATCTCTAACTTTTGTTCTATAGACCTGGAAAAAACTTTTTGGGTTAGTTTTAGAATCCCTAGCAACTTTAATTTCATAGTCCCTTTTAGCTTTTCTTATCCCCTTTTTAATGTCCCTCTTAATGTCAATATACTGATTCATAAGATGACCCTCACCTCTTTTGATACGCCTATAAATTCCTTTATGCCCTAGTAGATATTTGAGCCTATTATTCATCCATTTTGGGTCATTTCTATTTGATCTAATTTCTTTATATGGGATAAACGTTCTTTGAGCAGCATGTATTGTGTTCAGAAAACTGTCATATTGATAGCTCACTTCGTTACCCCAGTCAACAGATGATAAGTGTTCTCTAAGCCCATCGTAATCTGCTAATCGAAAATCTGGGACTGTTACTGAGTTATCGCTATTATCGTACTTCTATTCAATGCTAAATGTAATTGATTTGTGGTCGCTAGCACCCAGTTCCTCTGAAATTTCTAAATTATTAACAAGGGATTCATTGTTTGCCATAACTAAGTCAAGCAGGTTATTTCCCCTTGTAGGTTCTGTCACAAACTGCTTCAAAAAACAATCCTGAACTACTTTTAAGAAGTCATATGTTGCAACCCCTAAATGGGTTACAATGATCATTATGTATATATAATGTATATTACCTTTTCATTTAATTTTATATTGCTTATATTTGCGATAATAGCTAAATCGCAAATGTATGACTTTATATTATTATTTGACTTTTATATTGTTATTTAGCTTATGTTGTTAGGATGTATATAAAATGTGCTCAGTTAGGCTTGATTGTCAAACTACTGTAATTATCGCTTGTCGCTCGTTATACTGCCGGCTTCTGAGCTGCACTTGTCCACGGAGCTATCACGTGATCGAGGGGGGGGTGTCCTCTCCTCTCGTGAAATTGTCAGTCTGCTAGAGACTCGCTTGGTGGTTGGACAGATTGTCTGTCTGACAGTCTGCTGGAGACTCGCTTGCTGGTTGGACAGCTTGTCTGTCTGACAGTCTGCTGGAGACTCGCTTGCTGGTTGGACAGCTTGTCTGTCTGACAGTCTGCTGGAGACTCGCTTGCTGGTTGGACAGCTTGTCTGTCTGACAGTCTGCTGGAGACTCGCTTGCTGGTTGGACAGATTGTCTGTCTCATTATTCTTGTTAGTTCTGTAGAACTTTGTTCACAGAACATTGTAAAGACTTAGTGATTTTCGACGTTGTACTGAGGTTGTGTGTCCTATTGACACTCTGAACATCTCAGGTCCCGAGCTATAGCTTCTGACCTAATTTTGTACTGGTTCCTGTGTATTGTCACAGTCACAGTTTTTCCTATGCTGAACGTAGATTCAGTTTTATGGGAGTTTTGTAACTTGTGGAGGATCTGCAGATGGTCCCTACTTAGTGTCGTTATATTATTTCCCAGTTCCTGATTCTGTGTCGCAGTCGCTTGATATTGCATTGCTATTGGGCTTAGCATTCTTTGTTGTTCAAGCAGACTGTTCGGGTTGCCAGTCGGTCAAGAAGTTAGTTTATTTGAGGACTTTGTCAGTCACTTGTTTAAGTCTAATTCGAGTCTTGAGACACAGCTAACTACTTAAGAGCACTTATACGCATACACACACTTGTACATATTTGTAATATCTTATTAAATGTTAATGTACCTGACGGTACTTAAGAATTATAAATGTGATATGTGCTTTCAGCACAATAATATTGAACTCGAGAGATTGATTTTATTTTGATTGCTGTAATTAATTTAATTTGATAATATACCTCTAGACAACTTATAGACTTAATAAATTTATTAAATTTTCTTTTCTCTAGTTAGTAGCCTACCAGTTGTAATCCTAAAGCACTATTGAACCATACTGAATTTTAATGGATAATTGGACAAGGATACTGACTACTTGTTACGAAAACCCAGTAACAGGCTGGATGCTAGAAGGGCAGTCCTTTCTAGTATTCACTGGAGATCTCTAAGCTTTTAGAATCGCGTTTTTTGTAACATCATATGATTCTAAATTCCCAGTCAAGAAATTCCAATCAATATGACTAAAGTTAAAGTCTCCTAGAATTACTACATTATCGTGCCTTGTGGCCTTAACAATTTGCTCCCATAGTAGTCTCCCTTGGTCCCTATCTAAGTTTGGGGGACGGTATATCACTCCTAAAATCAGTTTTTCATGCCCCTCTGAAAATTCTATCCAAACAGATTCTGTATGTGTTACTTCCGACTTAATGCCCGTTTTTATGCAACAGTTCAAGCGATCTCGGACATACAATGCCACCCCACCCCCCTTCCCGATACTTCTATCTACTTGGAACAATTTAAAACCCTGAATATGACATTCCGCAGGCATGTCCCGACTTTTTGAATTAAACCACGTCTCAGTTAAGGCAAATACATCAATGTTACCTGCACTAGCAACTAATCTCAACTCGTCCATCTTATTCCTAGCACTACGGCAATTAGCATAATAAACATTGAAAGACTCTCCTTTCTCTTTACCCTTCCTGCTCATTTCTGTTTTTCTACTAAACCTATTACTGTCCTTATCACCCAAAGTCCCTGGCTTTTCAATATCTACCTCGTTCTGCTTATTACTAGTTCCCCTAGAACTCGTAATTTTACTACACTGGGACTTCACTGTTTTCCTGCCAAAACCCATACCACTAACTATTCCTAGTTTAAAGTCCTAACTGCTCCCTCCACTGCAGTTGCCAGTGCTACCACCCCAGACCTAGATAAGTGAACCCCATCCCTGGCATACATGTCATTTCTGCCATAGAAGAGGTCCCAGTTGTCAATGAATGTTACAGCATTTTCCTTACAGTATTTGTCCAGCCAGCAATTGACACCAATTGCCCTGGGCAACCATTCATTTCCAACTCCTCTCCTTGGCAAAATACCACATATGACAGGGTTCCCACCCTTACTCCTAATTATTTCTATTGCTGACCTATACCTGCTAATCAGGTCTTCACTCCTACGTCTGCCAACATCGTTGCCTCCAGCACTGAGACATAATAGGATTGCTCCCATTACCTCTCATGATGTCATCCAGACGGCTAACAATATCCTCCACCCCAGCCCCAGGAAAGCAAACTCTCTGTCTCCTATTCCTGTCCTTCAAGCAGAACGCCCTATCCATATACCTAACTTGGTTATCCCCAACAACAACAATATTCTTACCTTCCTTGGTGTCGTTCGTCGTGTTGTTCCCAGTAGTCGACTCACATTCGTCGGGTAGCACTGAGAATGTATTAGATGTTTCCACAACAGTTTCCACGGCAGTCTCTTTCTTCTTCATCGTTTCTACCTTTCCATTCGTCTTCTTGATACTCAAGTTCGTTCCCTGCTGTCCTGCCACTGACCAGTTTCCCTTCTTGACCTGAGGACTCAAACCAGGAGGACTACTACGAATCTTCTTGTTTTCCTCGGTCAGTCGCCGAATCTCCAACTTCGCCATCCTCAATTCTTTTAAAATTACTACTGCATCTGTGTGCTGTGGCACGCAAAGAACATGTTACAATTTATTCGGCATATAAGCTGCCTCCCAACCAGCGAACTGAGTGCTAAGGGTTTAATGATCGATAAGGTATCCATCGTTAAATGAGTGATTTGGTTCATAGACCACTCACAGGAAAGGCCACCAAAGCTGAAGCAGTGGCAGACTGACCTACCTGCTGGTTGAGTACGGTGCACTCTCTCTGGCTTCTGCTTTGCCATCTGTCACCGTGGTACATAATTATTATTATTCTATCTGTACATATTGTACATAGTGTACACATGTGTATACAGTTGGTGAAGGCAAGATATTCATTATAGTCTACTATTGCTGTGTTTGTATTATGTGCTTTAGTAATATGCATATTTTTAATAAGATTTTTACGTAGCTTAAAAAAAATGAGGACAGTTGGGATATTTTGTTTTATCATAGAATTATAAACAATCAATGGATAAATCAGAAAAATTTTCAAGTTACATAAATCTTTTGCAATTTCAATATTATTGACTTTTTTAGAGGTTCGAAACTTAAGTAGAGAGAAAGTTGCATCAGGTTTCATAAAAAATAGTATTTAATATGAATACATGAATTAGTTCACAATTATATAAATTAGATTAATTTATAATTAATAGAATTTGTGAGGAATTTAAGCTATGCCTGACATGTCACTCATAAATTGTATTTGACGTGTGACCTAATAAAATTCTCACTACGATCCCACGCTCAGTGCACTGTGTCAGGTCATATATGAGGTGATATCTCAGCCTTACAAGCCCACTACTACGATTACTATCATTTCCTAGCTTCATATTATATCTGGTGGCACTATCACATCACCATTACGTCTTCCACTATCTTGACTTCATTCTTTCCTCCTTTTTGTCCCGTTCCTGCCTTCCTTTCGTATAAATACTGGCTCCCTTACCTTCGTGCACTAGTGTTTGACTAGTTGATGGTCCAGGTTGGACCTAAACAATGTTATAAGTTCCTCTCTAGTATGTCCGGGTTATTTGTCTATAGTTCCAGTCACTATATTGCGTGACTCACGAAATCGTAATTACACGATTGCAAACAAACCATACCCCGGCCGTCATGTTGACGGCAGTGAAGGGACTTGAGATAGAGTTCGTCACGGCCACGCTAGCTGGAGATTCGTCTGTAAAAATTTACATTTGTGGTCACAGTGGTGCCTGTGCTAACCTTCCTATGGTGTAGAAATATGCCTAGTTGGACGAATCTTATTGTGGCTAGCTGGTCTAGTGGCTAACGCGACGGGCTGGAGTTTTGAGACTCTCTGACCGCGGGTTTAATCCCGGCCAGGGTATGGACTATATTGCGTCTTGTTCTTCTTTATTTTAATCATATATTTAAGTGGTTGATCTTTATGGAAGGGTTTAAATTTCAAGTATATCATTTCAAATCTATATTATATTCACTTTCGTATTTATTCTTTCTAATTATTGTCCTTATTAGAGTCCTTCACATTTTTTTTTCAGTTGACATGGATACTAACGGTCTCATTCAAGGTAGGCGAAATTGTAGACCTGGAGACTATATTACCTCTAACACACTTTTGGAAGAACCTTTCAGAAGAAAGTAATCCTGAAACATCTCATAATTCATCAAATTAATACACTTGCTTGAAATTCTCTTATGGCAGAAGCTTACAATATCATGAACCAAAAATTCTGATGAAAGTGTTTCTGAAGAGTTTTTTCATAACTCATTACACAGCTTCTTATTGTTTACTGGGGATGGAAGACCTCCGGCCAGTACAAAGTAACATTAATTGGTGCCTTATCTGGTGACACAGGGCCTGGTCAACCAGGATATCGCTCCTGGTCGCACGCAAGCCAGCGTACGAACCAAAGCCCGGCCGATCAGGTACTGCCTTTAGGTACTTGTCCAGCGCCTTCTTGAAGACAGCCAGGGGTCTAATGGTAATCCCTCTTATGTATGTTAGGAGACAGTTGAACAGTCTTGGGCCCCTGACACTTATTTTGTTGTCTCTTAGCGTACTCGTGGTGCTAATGCTTTTCATTGGGAGGATGTTGCATCTGCTACCCAGTCTTTTGCTTTCATTGGGAGTGATTTTCGTGTGCAAATTTGGGACTATTCCCTCTAGGATTTTTCAAGTGTATATTACCATATATGTATCTCGACTGCATTCCAGGGAATGCAAATCGAGGGACTTCAACCGTTTCCAGTAATTTAGGTACTTAAATAATAAAAAAAGGCGCAATACCGGGACTGGAACAATACACAAATAACCTGCACATACAAGAGAGGAGCTAACGAGGACGTTTCGGTCCGATTTGGACCATTTACAAAGTCACACTAACGAAAAGGAGAGCAAGATGGGTATATATAGGCAGGAGGTGGTAGTAGTACTACATTGTATATGTACTTGTAGAAATCGCTATTATTATTGTTATTATTATTATTATTATTATTATTATTATTATTATTATTATTATTATTATTATTATTACTATTACTACAGTATGTGTGCCGTGGAACTTTTCTGTTCATTAAACCATACCACGGGTGGGGTTGGAACCCGCGATCAGAGTCATAAAACTCCAGACCGATGCGTTAGCCACTTGCATTTGTATTCACAGTGGTGCCTATGCTAACCTTCCTATGCTGTATAAATATTCCTAGTTGAATTAATCTTAATATAGCCAGCTGGACCAGTGGCCTATGTGTCGGTTTGGACTTTTATGACTGTATGTAAAGTTTTTACTTTACATACAGTGAAACTAATATGACATTTTTATTGTGGCAACGTTTCGATCTCCAGGAGCTTCATTACACGTCTTTATTACCAGCTTTATTAAACGAGTTTTATGACTCTCATCTCGGATTCTATTCCCACCCGAGGTATGGTTTGTTTGCAATCGTGTCATTACGATTTCGTGAGTCGAATTCGCTGTACATTCTTCAGATTTGCAATTTTGTCTGACGTGAAGAGGACCGTTAGTGTACAGAAATATTCTAGCGAGAACAAGAGATTTGAAGAGAATCATGGACTTGGCATCACTAGTTGTGAAGGTTCTCATTATCCACCATATCATTTTTCTAGCAGATCTGTTATATACATTGTTGTGATCCTTGGAAGTGAGATCCTCTGACATTATCACTCCCAGGTCCTTCACATTAGGTCTTCGCTCTCTTGTGTGATTGGAATTTGTTTTATACTCCTATACAGTTTTAATTTCTTCGAGCTTTCCATATCGCAGTAGTTAAAATTTCTCTTCATTGAACTTCATATTGTTTTCCGCGGCGCATTTAAAGATTAGGCTGATGTCCGTTTGGAGTCTTCCAGTGTTTTTGATGGATGGGAGAGAGTGATCCTAAATGCCATAAGTTTTGAGGAAGGTATTAACAAAATTGTGTATGCTCTCCTCAAAATGCCTTTCCATGATATGTTACATACGAAATAATACTTCTAATAGACTTCTATCACTGCTAATAGACTTAGAATATTTAGTGAAAGCATCATACGTTCGTATTCATTTGTATGAAATATGCTTAGCCTTCGTGTGAAAGGTGAAAAACACATTTCCTTGAAAGATATATACCTGAAACATTCTTCCGATGGTATACTTAAAAAAGGACTAGTTTTGATGTAGACAAATATTATGAATAATGAGTTACGATGGACCTGGGGCACTAATCTATCTTAATATAATTTAAACCCTTCCATGAAGATCAAATAATTAAACCGTGTTCAAAATAAATTTTACTAGTCCTACATTGGTCATATTGACTCAATATGAAATGAAATTACGTCAGTGTTGTATGAGAATAACTTAATTCGTTATTTTATAGGGAAAAACTTATTTTCATGACAAATTTTAATTGTGCATTGCTGAAAAAATATGGCCACTCTGACTTAAGCACTTTATGTATGTGAGCAGATTTGTAAAACACGTATTTATTCCTAAAATGCATTCCAAGGCGTTTGCCACCTTTAGCAAAATTCTAATATATCAAATAAAATTTTGCAATAAATTGAGTTCTTCAATAGTACTCGACACAGGGTCACCAGTGTTAGTGCCTCTGAAAGTTATGTCAGAGACAAATACGATTGTTAAGGCGAGTCTAGGCTTGTGTGTGTGTGTGTGTGTGTGTGTGTGTGTGTGTGTGTGTGTGTGTGTGTGTGTGTACTCACCTAATTGTACTCACCTAATTGTGGTTGCAGGGGTCGAGACTCAGCTCCTGGCCCCGCCTCTTCACTGATCGCTACTGGATCCTCTCTCTCTCTGCTTCCTGAGCTTTGTCATACCTCTTCTTAAAACTATGTATGGTTCCTGCCTCCACTACTTCGCTTGCTAGGCTATTCCACTTGCTGACAACTCTATGACTGAAGAAATACTTCCTAACGTCCCTGTGACTCGTCTGAGTCTTCAGCTTCCAGTTGTGACCCTTTGTCCCTGTGTTCCCTCTCTGGAACATCCTATCTCTGTCCACCTTGTCTATTCCCCGCAGTATCTTGTATGTCGTTATCATGTCTCCCCTGACCCTTCTGTCCTCCAGTGTCGTCAGTCCGATTTCCCTTAACCTTTCCTCGTACGACATTCCCTTGAGCTCTGGGACTAGCCTTGTTGCAAACCTTTGTACTTTCTCTAACTTCTTGACGTGCTTGACCAGGTGTGGGTTCCAGACTGGTGCTGCATACTCCAGTATGGGCCTAACATACACAGTGTACAGTGTCTTGAACGATTCCTTATTAAGGTATCGGAACGCTATTCTCAGGTTTGCCAGGCGCCCGTATGCTACAGCGGTTATTTGGTTGTGTGCCTCCGGTGATGTGCTCGGTGTTATGGTCACCCCAAGGTCTTTCTCCCTGAGTGAGGTCTGTAGTCTTTGTCCACCTAGCCTATACTCTGTCTGCGGTCTTCTTTGCCCCTCCCCAATCTTCATGACTTTGCATTTGGCTGGATTGAATTCGAGAACCCAGTTGCTGGACCACATGTCCAGCCTGTCCAGGTCTCTTTGCAGTCCTGCCTCATCCTCGTCCGATTTAATTCTTCTCATCAACTTCACGTCATCTGCGAACAGGGACACTTCAGAGTCTATTCCTTCCATCATGTCGTTCACATATATCAAAAATAGCACTGGTCCTAGAACTGACCCCTGTGCGACCCCGCTCGTAACAGGCGCCCACTGTGATACCTCTTCACGTACCATGACTCGTTGCTGCCTCCCTGTCAGGTATTCCCTTATCCATTGCAGTGCCCTCCCTTTTACGTGCGCCTGATCCTCCAGCTTCTGCACTAATCTCTTGTGGGGAACTGTGTCAAAGGCCTTCCTGCAGTCTAGGAAAACGCAATCTACCCACCCCTCTCTCTCGTGTCTTACTTCTGTTCCAGGAGGTTTGTGATACAAGATTTGCCTTCCATGAACCCATGCTGGTTTTCATTTATAATCTTGTTCCTTTCCAGGTGTTCGACCACTCTCCTCCTGATAATCTTCTCCATGACTTTGCACACAATACATGTCAGAGACACAGGTCTGTAGTTTAGTGCCTCGTTTCTGTTTCCTTTCTTAAATATGGGGACTACATTAGCTGTCTTCCATTTCTCAGGTAGTTGCCCAGTTTCAAGGGATGTGTTGAAGATTGTGGTTAGAGGCACGCACAGCATCTCTGCTCCTTCTCTAAGGACCCATTGGGAGATGTTGTCCGGTCCCATCGCCTTTGAGGTGTCAAGGTCACTTAAGAGCTTCTTCACCTCCTCCTCAGTTGTTCGTATGTCATCCAACACTTGTTGGTATATTCCCTCTTGATGTTCCCTTCTGTGCTGTCTTCCCACAGCCCTTCCTGTCTCTACTGTAAAAACTTCCTTAAATCTCCTGTTCAGCTCCTCACATACCTCCTGATCATTTCTTGTGAGTTCTCCACTTTCTGTCCTTAATCTGATCACCTGGTCTTTGACTGTTGTCTTCCTCCTGATGTGGCTATACAACAGTTTCGGGTCAGTCTTGATTCTCGATGCTATTTTCATGTGTTCTCTGCCTTCTGTACTTCTTCCATTCTCTATTGCATTTTGTTTTTGCCTCCTTATACCGTCGGGTAAACCAGGGGCTCGTTCTGGTCTTTCCGTTGTTACTGTTGCCCTTGGGAATAAACCTTTCCACTGCCTCCTTGCATTTTGTTGTTACATATTCCATCATTTCATTTACTGGCTTTCCTGCCAGTTCTCTGTCCCACTGGACCTCCCGCAGGAAGTTCTTCAACCCTATGTAGTCCCCTCTTTTATAGTCAGGCTTTTCCCATTCAACTCCTGTTATTCTCTCCACTTGCAGCTCTACTATGTATTCAAAGCACAGAACCACGTGGTCGGTAGCTCCTAGGGGACTCTCATACTTGATGTCCTCAATATCTGAGCTGCCCAGGGTGAACACAAGGTCCAATCTTGCTGGTTCATCCTCCCCTCTCACTCTGGTAGTGTCCTTAACATATTTGTGCATGAGGTTTTCCAGCACCACGTCCAACATCCTGGCTCTCCATGTTTCGGGACCCCCATGTGGCTCCAGGTTTTCCCAGTCAATCTCCCTGTGGTGTGTGTGTGTGTGTATGTGTGTGTGTGTGTGTGTGTACTCACCTAGTTGTGGTTGCAGGGGTCGATTCACAGCTCCTGGCCCCGCCTCTTTACTGGTCGCTACTGGGTCACTCTTCCTGCTCCATGAGCTTTATCATACCTCTTCTTAAAGCTATGTGTAGATCCTGCCACTACATCACTTCCCAGATTATTCCACTTCCTGACAATTCTGTGACTGAAGAAATACTTCATAACATCCCTGTGGTTCATCTGAGTTTTCAACATCCAATTCTGACCCATTGTTGCTGTGTCCCGTCTCTAGAACATACTGTATCTGTCCACTCTGTCGATTCCTGTAAGTATTTTTCATGTCGTTATCATATCCCATCTATCTCGCCTGTCCTCCAGCGTCGTCAGGTCGATTTCCCTTAACCACTTCTCGTAGGACATGCCCCTTAGCTCCGGGACAAGTCTTGTTGCAAACCTTTGTACTTTCTCTAATTTCCTTATGTGTTTGGCTAGCTGTGGGTTACAAACTGGTGCTGCATACTCCAATATAGGCCTGACGTACACAGTGTGCAGGTTCCTCGACGATTCTTTGTTGAGATGTCGGCATGCAATTCTTAGGTTTGCTAGGCGCCCATATGCAGCAGTTATTTAGTTGATGTGCACCTCAAGAGATGTGCCCAGTGTTATATTCACCCCCCGAGATCCTTTTCCTTGAGTGAGGATTGTAGTTTCTGGCCCCCCTAGCCTGTACTCAGTCTGTGATCTTCTTTGCCCCCCCACAGTCTTCATGACTTTGCACTTGGTGGGGTTGAACTGCAGAAGCCAGTTTCTCGACTAGGCCTGCACCCTGTGTGTGTGTGTGTGTGTGTGTGTGTGTGTGTGTGTGTTTCACCTTCTCATTTCTTCTCGTTCCTTTTCTATACATTTTATGACGACTCTGTACTGACTCTTCTTCCCTCTTTCCCTTCCACCTTCCCACTTCATCAAGCTCTTACCTATTCCATCTTCTGAAATAAACCACCTTTCTCTTCCTCTTCCCACCCTCTCGTCTCCACTATGTTTTTAAATCAACCCTTGTATTGTCAGCCCATTTTTTGTTTTCATCTCTTACCCATTTCCTCCCTCTCTTCCTCACCATTTACTCTCCCTTCTCTCCCTTCTACCTTCACAGACATACTCATTATTCTTTCTCAAGTATTTTTTTTTCCTCCCTACTTCCTCTCCCCTCTCATACCCTCTCAACTTTCCCTCCCCTGCCTTTCTTTCCTTCTCCTCCCTCCACCCCTTCCATCCCCTTCATTCTCCCTCCAACTTTCCCCTCGTCACCCACCAAACAATTACCCGATTTCAAAACTGACTTTCCCTAGGAACGATCATCCCGAGACTGCCGCCCGACCAATAGCGCAATGCTTTCCCAACACGTATTGGCTAAGTTTGCCTCCGGTTCTCTCTCTACAAATTGTGTGTACGTGCCGATAGTGTTTTGTTGTACTTTAGCGCGCGTTCAGAACTTTCCTGCGCTATTTGTTAAGCGGGCCCGGATTCTGGGGATGGAAAATTGGGTTCTGGCGGTTTTGTTGCAGATAGAAGCCATTATGAGCGGGTTCTGCAAAGTCCAAGAGCCTCTGTTAAAATTCTTTAGCCTTTTTTATCCATTTTAAAATGGAAGTAAAATGTTATGTTGTGCGACATAGAGTATAGGAATGCTATTGGGCCGGCAGACTCTCCGATTGGTTGGAGGAGAATGGCTTGCAAAATGAAGAGCAATGATTAGCTGGAGTAGATTGACTTGCAGTGTGAAGCGCTCTGATTGGCTGGAGGACCAGGGCTTGCATAATGAAGAGTACCGATTAGATAGAGGAGTATGTCTTACAGTGGAAGCTCTTTGATTGGCTTGAAGACTATGATTTGTTAAGTAGAGCTTTCTGTTTAGATGTAGGATAATGAACTGCAAAGTGATGTGCTCTGATTGGATGGATGAATATGGCGTCTGATTGGCTGATAACATATATCTTCACTCTTACTGTTCTTTGAACATAAAACAGACTATATCTTGATTTGTAAATATGCATTAAGTGGTTGTTAAGTTGGGAAGCAATACTGAGAGAGCAGAGATGAAGTATCTCTCACTCAGGCAATACGCTGAAGTATCTCTCACTCAGACAATACACTGAAGTATCTCTCACTCAGGCAATACACTGAAGTATCTCTCACTCAGACAATACACTGAAGTATCTCTCACTCAGACAATACACTGAAGTATCTCTCACTCGGATAAAACACTGAAGTATCTCTCACTCAGGCAATACGCTGAAGTATCTCTCACTCAGACAATACGCTGAAGTATCTCTCACTCAGACAATACACTGAAGTATCTCTCACTCAGACAATACACTGAAGTATCTCTCACTCGGATAAAACACTGAAGTATCTCTCACTCAGACAATACACTGAAGTATCTCTCACTCGGACAAAACACTGAAGTATCTCTCACTCAGACAATACACTGAAGTATCTCTCACTCAGACAATACGCTGAAGTATCTCTCACTCAGACAATACACTGAAGTATCTCTCACTCAGACAATACACTGAAGTATCTCTCACTCGGATAAAACACTGAAGTATCTCTCACTCAGACAATACACTGAAGTATCTCTCACTCGGATAAAACACTGAAGTATCTCTCACTCAGACAATACACTGAAGTATCTCTCACTCAGACAATACACTGAAGTATCTCTCACTCAGACAATACACTGAAGTATCTCTCACTCAGACAATACACTGAAGTATCTCTCACTCGGATAAAACACTGAAGTATCTCTCACTCAGACAATACACTGAAGTATCTCTCACTCAGGCAATACGCTGAAGTATCTCTCACTCAGGCAATACGCTGAAGTATCTCTCACTCAGACAATACACTGAAGTATCTCTCACTCAGACAATACACTGAAGTATCTCTCACTCAGGCAATACGCTGAAGTATCTCTCACTCAGACAATACACTGAAGTATCTCTCACTCAGACAATACACTGAAGTATCTCTCACTCGGATAAAACACTGAAGTATCTCTCACTCAGACAATACACTGAAGTATCTCTCACTCAGGCAATACGCTGAAGTATCTCTCACTCAGGTAATACGCTGAAGTATCTCTCACTCAGACAATACACTGAAGTATCTCTCACTCAGACAATACACTGAAGTATCTCTCACTCAGGTAATACGCTGAAGTATCTCTCACTCAGACAATACACTGAAGTATCTCTCACTCAGACAATACACTGAAGTATCTCTCACTCAGACAATACACTGAAGTATCTCTCACTCAGACAATACACTGAAGTATCTCTCACTCAGACAATACACTGAAGTATCTCTCACTCAGACAATACACTGAAGTATCTCTCACTCAGACAATACACTGAAGTATCTCTCACTCAGACAATACGCTGAAGTATCTCTCACTCAGACAATACACTGAAGTATCTCTCACTCAGACAATACGCTGAAGTATCTCTCACTCAGGCAATACGCTGAAGTATCTCTCACTCAGACAATACACTGAAGTATCTCTCACTCAGACAATACACTGAAGTATCTCTCACTCAGACAATACACTGAAGTATCTCTCACTCAGACAATACACTGAAGTATCTCTCACTCAGACAATACACTGAAGTATCTCTCACTCAGACAATACACTGAAGTATCTCTCACTCGGACAAAACACTGAAGTATCTCTCACTCAGACAAAACACTGAAGTATCTCTCACTCAGACAAAACACTGAAGTATCTCTCACTCGGACAAAACACTGAAGTATCTCTCACTCGGACAAAACACTGAAGTATCTCTCACTCAGACAAAACACTGAAGTATCTCTCACTCAGACAAAACACTGAAGTATCTCTCACTCGGACAAAACACTGAAGTATCTCTCACTCGGACAAAACACTAGGAGGCTCACATAAGGAAACTGTTTCAATATCCATCATTCAGGACAAAACACTTTAATTTATTAATGTACCGGTTTAATATCTAATTTTATTTACATCAAAGACATTATAACAACCGTCCATAATGTTGTTGAAGTTGACTTCTAGTAACATCACTAAATTATTTTTCCTGTAGTTTCTTGTATGTCTGTTACCACTTGTTGCGTTACAGTCACTGCTCCACTACTTACTATACGCAGCAGCTGCTAGAATATAACAAAAATGTTTATATCAGCTTCTTTAGACGTGAAGTCAGGATGGATCCTCCTATACGTCAGATGTTTTTGCAGTGAGTTAAAATGCGTCAACGTTTTTCACTAACCTAAGACTAAATTTAAATATTATTTTCTCGAAAATAAACTACATATATATTTTTTAAATTACCTGAGCGTAGATATAGATTAGTTATGTGATTTTAACCGAATAAATTTAACGGTAAGATAACGTCAGCCAGCGAAAAACCATCACCGTCTTGGACACAACTTTCACTGCTGACGATGGATGTTACGTAGTGTGTGACGCTCCGGGGAACTTTCCCGTTGAAAGTGACGGATGACATGAACTTCGTTATGTCAACGAACAAAAAGGCACAATATCGTTACTGGAACAATAAACAAATAACCTGCACATAGGAGAAAGGAGCGAACGACGACGTTTCGGTCGTCGTAAACTCCTCTCTCCTATGTGCAGCTTATTTGCGTATTGTTATATTCTCTTAGGAAAAGCATTGTATTAGAAGCGTAAGAAGACTATGTTGCTATATTCGTCTATTCCAGCCTAACATAACATAGTCTAAATTCACTTAGACTAACTTCTAACTTTAACTAATCAAAATTAAATTATTGTACAAAATAGTCTACGGTAATTACTTCTTCAAGGTACACTTAAAGAAAACAGTTCTGGCAAAACATAGCATTAAAAATGTATTTACAACTCTTACTTTTTCATTACACGTAACGACTTCACAACGCTCGATACAATTAGGAAAGCTCGCCATAGTGACGTCACAACGCTCGATACAATTAGGAAAGCTCGCCATAGTGACGTCACAACGCTCGATACAATTAGGAAAGCTCGCCATAGTGACGTCACAACGCTCGATACAATTAGGAAAGCTCGCCATAGTGACGTCACAGCGCACAGCCCACTCAAACTACCAGTTTTTGCTGTCCTACGTACATCACAAAATTAGTTTACCTGACGTATACAACGAATCTGTCAGAAATAAAGCATGGCAGTCAAGCCAAAGGGAATTTATTAACTTGGGTTCATATTCACCAAAACTGGTAGTTTAAGTAATCAATTACAAATGATTTTGTCATAATATAATACACAGGTCTTGAGAGACACGAGGAGGTCTTGAAAGACACGGGGAAGTCTTGAGAGACACGGGGAGGTCTTGAGAGACACGGGGAGGTCTTGAGAGACACGAGGAGGTCTTGAGAGACACGGGGAGGTCTTGAGAGATACGGGGAGGTCTTGAGAGACACGGGGAGGTCTTGAGAGACACGAGGAGGTCTTGAGAGACACGGGGAGGTCTTGAGAGATACGGGGAGGTCTTGAGAGACACGGGAAGGTCTTGAAAGACACGGGGAAGTCTTGAGAGACACGGGGAGGTCTTGAGAGACACGGGGAGGTCTTGAAAGACACGGGGAGGTCTTGAAAGACACGGGGAAGTCTTGAGAGACACTGGAAGGTCTTGAGAGACACGGGGAGGTCTTGAGAGACACGGGGAGGTCTTGAGAGACACGGGGAGGTCTTGAGAGACACGGGGAGGTCTTGAAAGACACGGGGAGGTCTTGAAAGACACGGGGAGGTCTTGAGAGACACGGGGAGGTGTTGAGAGACACGGGGAGGTGTTGAGAGACACGGGAAGGTCTTGAGAGACACGGGGAGGTCTTGAGAGACACGAGGAGGTCTTGAGAGACACGGGGAGGTCTTGAGAGACAAGGGGAGGTCTTGAGAGACACGGGGAGGTCTTGAAAGACACGGGGAGGTCTTGAGAGACACGAGGAGGTCTTGAGAGACACGGGGAAGTCTTGAGAGACACGGGGAGGTCTTGAGAGACACGGGGAAGTCTTGAGAGACACGGGGAGGTCTTGAGAGACACGAGGAGGTCTTGAGAGACACGAGGAGGTCTTGAGAGACACGAGGATATCTTGAGAGACACGAGGAGGTCTTGAGAGACACAGTGAGGTCTTGCAGTGTTGCAGAAAGGGTAAGAAATCCAGTCAGATACATTCAAAGGAACGAGTCACCGCAGAATAGCTGAAATGGGGGCCAAGTTGAGTGCCAAGTGACAGCAAATTCAGACGGCTTATAACAGAATATTAACATAAATCATGTAAAACCCCTAAGCATTGCATATGTATTAATGACCTTACATCCACAACGTTAGTGACACGTCAGTTACCACAAACATGTGTTGATTGCAACACAAAAGGCCTAGCATTATCATTCAAGTTTCTCTGTGGTTATTTACACATGGAGACAAAAACATAGGAGATTGATTGATATGTATGTTTCGACTCAATTCGGGAATCCTCTTTAGCAGATATACAAGTGAAAAGATTTGAATTTATAGGAAAAGTTGTCTATAACATTGCCGGGGGAGGGAGGGTATGAGATGAGTGTGTGAGAGGACTGGTCAGGGAGGTAGTGAGATGAGTGTGTGAGATGACTGGTCTTGGAGGGTATGAGATGAGTGTGTGAGAGGACTGGTCAGGGAGGCAGTGAGATGAGTGTGTGAGAGGACTGATCTTGGAAGGTGTGAGATGAGTGTGAGAGCACTGGTCAGGGAGGTGGTAAATAAAAAGACAGGACCTGTGGGACAGTATAAACCAGACGCCATTTCAAATTTCGCCCTCAAGCGGCCACCCTAACACAAGCGGCCACTAGCACAAGAACAGGAATCACGTACCACAAAGGAACTTCCTACCCAAATTTTCAGCTTCTGTACAATACCTTCCTTATCAGTCCCTCATTGACCTGTCCTTCCACGCACTAACCTGATAAACACGGTGAGAGGTGCAACTTTTACTATAAATTTGTATTCTTTTCACTTCTGTATCTTGTGAAGAGGATCCGAGGATCTCCTATTTTTGTCTCCATATGGGTTATTACTGAGCAGTGACAAGTTATGATTACATATTAGTTATTCATATATAAAGACTCAAATTGTATTTAGTAAATGAATGAACACAAGGGGTAAACCAGAGGGCTAAAATGAGCTTCTCATAGGAAGGATCAGGAACTAATGCTTAACGTATTAAACTTTATCAGAGGCACCAACTGTAACCCATGTGAAGTCCTCCTTTCAACCAGGAGTTAGTCAAGACATTAAAGTGTCGGACTGTCAACTTAAGGAAAGCGGCTCGAGCCCTTCATTCACCCTTCTGCTTATTCATTGAGGGCAAAAATTTAGAGGAATAAATCTGTTGAGTATACCTGGTAAAGTTTGTGGTAAAAGTTATTATTGAAAGAATTAATTCGGATTATTATGAACGACATGTACACTCACTCAAGTGCTGCTTTATCGGGTACACTTGTATATCTGACCTTTAAACAAACTACCCAAACAGCGAATCACGTGACAGTACCTGAGTGCTGCAGACATGTTCAAGACGTTCAGTTGTTGTTCAGACTGAACATTAGAATTGGGAAGAAATACGATGTTAGTGACGTTAACCGCAGAATGATTGATGGTGAGATCTTTATACACAACACATATGCTGACATCTCCAGATTGAAAAGAAAAACATAAAAACAGAATTTGGAAAGGTGATCAAGCATGAGAATATCTGACAGGAAAATTATGGCTGGGATAACTGATCTGTTGAGATGCCTGAAGAAGATACATAATGAAATCATGCTATCAGATCTCTCATGTTCATTTGATATTAATACCTTAGGTGGCACGGCTGCCCTACGCCTTCTATCATTCTAATGTGAAATCACAAACACTCATATTCAGATGAATCTTCCTTCCACACATCACTAAACAACTGGTGAACTCTACCAGGATAATTGGCAAAAGCATTAACAAAGAGGTAGATGGCCAGAACAAATCTCTGAAAACCAGCAGGACTTATTGAAATATCCAAACAAGCAAAATTTTTACGAATTCCTCTCCAGCAAGACTGCCAACATGGTCTTCCAGCAAGACTGCCAACATGGTCTTCCAGCAAGACTGCCAACATGGTCTTCCAGCAAGACTGCCAACATGGTCTTCCAGCAAGACTGCCAACATGGTCTTCCAGCAAGACTGCCAACATGGTCTTCCAGCAAGACTGCCAACATGGTCTTCCCACCTGAAAAGAAGGCTACCATCATCATAATTCTTATTAACGTGCAAGATGGGCTTATGTGTGGCATGTCAGCTCGCCTAATTTGTACATACGTTGTTGTGATCCTTGTAGGTCCAGCTGCAAGTATATGGCGTGGTGGCCTTCATACTGGAAACAATTTTACATAAATGCATGTCAATACTATCTCCCGTAGACTAAGAAAAGAGCAGCACTGATTTTGCGTGTTTTCCACAACTCAAAAACTATGATACTATTGTTGATAAATGGTTCAGAGGAGCAAAAAGTGGATGAATGAGACTTTTGTGCAACACATAGGTATCTTTATTGTAGTAACATCTCTTTATTGGAATGAACATATATTGGCTGGCGAAACGTTTCCTCTGATATCTTTTTCTCTCTTGCAGCAAAAACAAACTTACTTAAACTGCAGCGTGTCCAAAACAAGGCGCTGCGCTGGATGCTTGATGTCAGATGGGAGAACTTCGCCACAAGCGAGTCTCTCCATGCCCAATTAGATATCCCTGCGCTTAATCTGTACTGGAAGACGCTCAGTGACAGACAGATAGACAAACTTGAGACACGACATGACTACTGGACCTCTCTCCTTGACGAAGACATTCGCAGACCCACAAACCAACACAACCTTTTCTACTCCTTGCATGATCCTGCTCCTAACCCTATTTACAAATAACCTTGGATTCTCCGACAGGTACTATTCTCTGACCCACGTTCGCCTTAGCTTTTGGGTTAAGACATGGCTCAGTTCTACACTCCTCTCTAGCGCTAAACGTCGCATGTCCCTTCCTCCCCGCTCACCCCACCGGAGTCCCAACAGAAGAGCCTGAATTTCTCTTCTCAATATCTGTCCCACGATCGCCTTCGCTGCTGGGTTAAGCCCTGGCTCTATTTCTACGACTAAGAACACTCCTCTCCAGCACTATTCTTCGTCTGTCCCGTCTTCCCCGCTCATCCCATTTGGGATTTTACCTGAACTTTCGTTCGTTCGTTTCTCCCGTCACTGTCTTCTACGCCTATATATACTGGCTCACTCACTCTCTTCATAAGTTTTTCTCTCTGCTATGTGCGGGTTATTTATGTATGAGCTGAAGATGTTATATGCACAGAGTCTGCAGTCTATAATGAAGTGATGAGAATAGTCAAGTTTAGAAAATATTTTCGATGAAAGAGAATTCCTCCTCAAGGAATTCACTACTACAGATTTCAAGGTCTTGAAGGAAGAAGCTTATGATAACGTTACGTTTAGTTTTGGTGTTGTGGTGAGAGTAGAAGTGGAGAAGATCCTGCTGGTTGGTCGGTTTTCGCTAGACTTTAAAACGTAACTTTTACAACATAGCTGCACCTCTTGCCAGGAACTTCTCCAGCGTTGTCTTAAACAGCAACAAACCTACTGGCCCATGCTGGGTAGGTCTTTCTCAACTCCAATCTCTTCTGAGCAATCAACTTCAACATTCTCCACCTGACTTCACATCATTATGCTGCCTATATATACTCACGTACCTGCTTAGGTAGATCTGTGTGACTCGTGGGCGAAACGTTGTATATAATGAATCGCGTTATAAGAACATAGGAACATAAGGAACACTGCAGCAGGCCTTCTGGCCCATGCGAGGCAGGTCCAAGTCTCCTACCGGCTTAAGCCAATGCCCCAACCTAGTCAGGTCAGGTCACATTCACTTAAGGAACACGGTAACTGACCTAGTGGCACAAGCTGATCAGGTCCAATTCACACCCACCCACACCCACTCATGTATTTATCTAACCTACTTTTAAAACTACAAAACGTTTTAGCCTCTATAACTGTACTCGGGAGTTTGTTCCACTCATCCACAACTCTATTACCAAACAAGTGCTTTCCTATATTCTTCCTGAATCTGAATTTTTCCAACTTAAAACCATTGCTACGAGTCCTGTCTAAGCTAGAAATTTTCAGCACGTTATTTACATCCCCTTTATTTATTCCTGACTTCCCTTTATACACCTCAATCATATCTCCCTTAATTTTACGCCTTTCTAGAGAGTGCAGATTCAGGGCCCTCAGTCTATCCTCATTGATAAATTAGACACATGTGCAACTCTTGGGTATCTTTATTGAGGAAACATTTCGCCACTGTGTGACGAATCGTTTCCTCAATAAAGATACCCAAGAGTTGCACATGTGTCTAATTTATCAACGTGTCGGTTCTTTGAACCATTCATCTCAGTCTATCCTAATAGGGAAGATTTCTGATACATGGGATCAACTTTGTCATCCTCCTTTGTATGTTTTATAGAGCATTTATATCCATTCTGTAATACGGTGACCAAAACTGTGCAGCATGATCTAAATGAGGCCTAACCAAGGATATATAGAGGTGAAGAACAACCTGAGGACTCCTATTATTTATGCTTCTTGATATGAAGCCAAGGATTCTGTTGGCTTTATTGCGAACACTTATGCACTGTTGTCTTGGTTTCAGATTACTGCTAACCAGAACTCCTAAATCTTTTTCACAATCCGTAATATTAAGATCTACATTATTTATTTTATATGTGGCATGGTTATTGTCCTGTCCAACATTTAGAACTTTGCATTTGTCTATATTAAACTGCATCTGCCACTTCTCTGACCACTGCATCAGTCTATTCAAATCTTCCTGGAGTGCTCTAATGACCTCTTCAGAATGAATTCGACGGCCTGTTTTGGTGTCATCGGCAAACTTGCTTATGTCGCTCTTTATGCCCTCATCAATGTCGTTTATGTAGATTGTGAACAACAGGGGGCCCAACACTGACCCCTGTGGAATACCGCTCGTGACGCTTCCCCACTCTGATTTATGCAAACTCTTTGCTGCCTATTTGTCAACCATGCCTCTATCCAGGAAAAAATTTTTCCTCCTATTCCATGTGCCTTAATTTTCCTCAATAGTCTCTGATGTGGGACCCTGTCAAAAGCCTTACTGAAGTCCACATACACAATATCATATTCATTACCATGATCTACCTCCTCAAATACCCTAATGAAAAAAAAATTAATAAATTTCTAAGGCAGGAATGCCCCTTTGTAAAACCATGCTGAGATTCGTTGATTAATTTATGCTTTTCAAGGTGGCTACGAACTGCCTCGGCAATTATTGATTCCATAAATTTTCCCACTATGGAGGTAAGGCTTATTGATCTATAGTTCGAAGCTAAGGACCTGTCACCTGCTTTGAAAATAGGTATCACATTTGCTATTTTCCACTTATCTGGCACCATGCCAGTCTGTAGTGATATGTTGAAAAGATTAGCCAAAGGTTTGCTAAGCTCCTCTTTACATTCCTTTAGAACCCTTGTGTACAGTTCATCAGGGCCTGAAATTTGTTAGGTTTTAATTTATCTATTTGCCTAAGGAACAAGTCACTTGTGACACTAATCGTGCATAGTTTATTATTATATTACATGTGTCTCTACTTTTCCATCGTGTCGGTAATGTATAGCATTTATCTCCATGTTATGTTAATATCTTATTAACATTATGTGACATAATATTAATATAATAAAGTATATGATAAAATAAAACATAACATAATATAGCAAAGCATAATATAACAACCTTCTCTACCAAGAAAAAAAAAACAGTATAAAAGAAGGTAGGAAGCTTGGTGGCCAAGTTGGATCATCGGGAGGTAAAGTTTGTTGAGTCACTAGGTCAAGTCTTCCTGGAATACTTCTAACTTACATTTTTATTGTATTTTTATTGTCATTCAGTCGTAGAATTAACTGAATTGACAGTGGTGCATTGAGGAGTCTGTGGAGACTAACAACATTATCCATGGAAGCAAAGATGGGAATGTATGAGAGTATAGTTATACCGATGCTCTTATATGAGTGTGAAGCCTGAGTGGTGAATGTTGCAGCAAGAAGACTGGAGACAGTGTGAAGCATGAGTGGTGAATGTTGCAGCAAGAAGACTGGAGACAGTGTGAAGCCTGAGTGGTGAATGTTGCAGCAAGAAGACTGGAGACAGTGTGAAGCATGAGTGGTGAATGTTGCAGCAAGAAGACTGGAGACAGTGTGAAGCATGAGTGGTGAATGTTGCAGCAAGAAGACTGGAGACAGTGTGAAGCATGAGTGGTGAATGTTGCAGCAAGAAGACTGGAGACAGTGTGAAGCATGAGTGGTGAATGTTGCTGCAAGAAGACTGAGACAGTGTGAAGCATGAGTGTTGAATGTTGCAGCAAGAAGACTGGAGACAGTGTGAAGCAGTGGTGAATGTTGCAGCAAGAAGACTGGAGACAGTGTGAAGCATGAGTGGTGAATGTTGCAGCAAGAAGACTGGAGACAGTGTGAAGCATGAGTGGTGAATGTTGCAGCAAGAAGACTGGAGACAGTGTGAAGCATGAGTGGTGAATGTTGCAGCAAGAAGACTGGAGACAGTGTGAAGCCTGAGTGGTGAATGTTGCAGCAAGAAGACTGGAGACAGTGTGAAGCATGAGTGGTGAATGTTGCAGCAAGAAGACTGGAGACAGTGTGAAGCATGAGTGGTGAATGTTGCAGCAAGAAGACTGGAGACAGTGTGAAGCCTGAGTGGTGAATGTTGCAGCAAGAAGACTGGAGACAGTGTGAAGCATGAGTGGTGAATGTTGCAGCAAGAAGACTGGAGACAGTGTGAAGCCTGAGTGGTGAATGTTGCAGCAAGAAGACTGGAGACAGTGTGAAGCATGAGTGGTGAATGTTGCAGCAAGAAGACTGGAGACAGTGTGAAGCCTGAGTGGTGAATGTTGCAGGAGACAGTGTGAAGCAGAGTGGTGAATGTTGCAAAGAAGACTGGAGACAGTGTGAAGCCTGAGTGGTGAATGTTGCAGCAAGAAGACTGGAGACAGTGTGAAGCATGAGTGGTGAATGTTGCAGCAAGAAGACTGGAGACAGTGTGAAGCATGAGTGGTGAATGTTGCAGCAAGAAGACTGGAGACAGTGTGAAGCCTGAGTGGTGAATGTTGCAGCAAGAAGACTGGAGACAGTGTGAAGCATGAGTGGTGAATGTTGCAGCAAGAAGACTGGAGACAGTGTGAAGCATGAGTGGTGAATGTTGCAGCAAGAAGACTGGAGACAGTGTGAAGCCTGAGTGGTGAATGTTGCAGCAAGAAGACTGGAGACAGTGTGAAGCATGAGTGGTGAATGTTGCAGCAAGAAGACTGGAGACAGTGTGAAGCCTGAGTGGTGAATGTTGCAGCAAGAAGACTGGAGACAGTGTGAAGCATGAGTGGTGAATGTTGCAGCAAGAAGACTGGAGACAGTGTGAAGCATGAGTGGTGAATGTTGCAGCAAGAAGACTGGAGACAGTGTGAAGCATGAGTGGTGAATGTTGCAGCAAGAAGACTGGAGACAGTGTGAAGCCTGAGTGGTGAATGTTGCAGCAAGAAGACTGGAGACAGTGTGAAGCATGAGTGGTGAATGTTGCAGCAAGAAGACTGGAGACAGTGTGAAGCATGAGTGGTGAATGTTGCAGCAAGAAGACTGGAGACAGTGTGAAGCATGAGTGGTGAATGTTGCAGCAAGAAGACTGGAGACAGTGTGAAGCCTGAGTGGTGAATGTTGCAGCAAGAAGACTGGAGACAGTGTGAAGCCTGAGTGGTGAATGTTGCAGCAAGAAGACTGGAGACAGTGTGAAGCATGAGTGGTGAATGTTGCAGCAAGAAGACTGGAGACAGTGTGAAGCCTGAGTGGTGAATGTTGCAGCAAGAAGACTGGAGACAGTGTGAAGCATGAGTGGTGAATGTTGCAGCAAGAAGACTGGAGACAGTGTGAAGCCTGAGTGGTGAATGTTGCTGCAAGAAGACTGGAGACAGTGTGAAGCATGAGTGGTGAATGTTGCAGCAAGAAGACTGGAGACAGTGTGAAGCCTGAGTGGTGAATGTTGCAGCAAGAAGACTGGAGACAGTGTGAAGCCTGAGTGGTGAATGTTGCAGCAAGAAGACTGGAGACAGTGTGAAGCATGAGTGGTGAATGTTGCAGCAAGAAGACTGGAGACAGTGTGAAGCATGAGTGGTGAATGTTGCAGCAAGAAGACTGGAGACAGTGTGAAGCCTGAGTGGTGAATGTTGCAGCAAGAAGACTGGAGACAGTGTGAAGCATGAGTGGTGAATGTTGCAGCAAGAAGACTGGAGACAGTGTGAAGCCTGAGTGGTGAATGTTGCAGCAAGAAGACTGGAGACAGTGTGAAGCCTGAGTGGTGAATGTTGCAGCAAGAAGACTGGAGACAGTGTGAAGCATGAGTGGTGAATGTTGCAGCAAGAAGACTGGAGACAGTGTGAAGCATGAGTGGTGAATGTTGCAGCAAGAAGACTGGAGACAGTGTGAAGCATGAGTGGTGAATGTTGCAGCAAGAAGACTGGAGACAGTGGTGAATGTTGCAGCAAGAAGACTGGAGACAGTGTGAAGCCTGAGTGGTGAATGTTGCAGCAAGAAGACTGGAGACAGTGTGAAGCCTGAGTGGTGAATGTTGCAGCAAGAAGACTGGAGACAGTGTGAAGCCTGAGTGGTGAATGTTGCAGCAAGAAGACTGGAGACAGTGTGAAGCCTGAGTGGTGAATGTTGCAGCAAGAAGACTGGAGACAGTGTGAAGCATGAGTGGTGAATGTTGCAGCAAGAAGACTGGAGACAGTGTGAAGCATGAGTGGTGAATGTTGCAGCAAGAAGACTGGAGACAGTGTGAAGCCTGAGTGGTGAATGTTGCAGCAAGAAGACTGGAGACAGTGTGAAGCCTGAGTGGTGAATGTTGCAGCAAGAAGACTGGAGACAGTGTGAAGCCTGAGTGGTGAATGTTGCAGCAAGAAGACTGGAGACAGTGTTAAGCATGAGTGGTGAATGTTGCTGCAAGAAGACTGGAGACAGTGGAGATGTAATGTCTGAGGTCAATGTAGAGAATCCGTAGTATGGATATTAGGAGGAGGTGCGGGATTATCAAAACAATTATACATGTAGAAAGGATGGAACGAAATAGAATGGCTTCTAGAGGTATGGCGGGGTCGGGGTCGGCCTAGGAGGACTTGGAGGCAGGGGATAAAGGAGGTTTTGTGAGGGAGATGCTTGGACTTCTAGCAAGCATACATGTATGTTAGATGAAAGCAAATGGAGACCAATTGTTTTTAGGACTTGACGTGTTGCTTGAGTGTGAGCAAGGTAACATTTATGAAGGGATTCAGGGAAACCGGCAGACCGGACTTGAGTCCTGGAGATGTAAAGTACAGAGCCAACACTCTGAAGGAGGGGTGTTAGTGTTGCAATTTCATAACTGTGGTGTGAGTGCGCCTCTGGCAAGACAGTGATGGAGTGATTGATGAAAGTTTTTCTCTCTCGGGCCACCCTGCCTTGGTGGGTCACCCTGCCTTGGTGGGTCACCCTGCCTTGGTGGGTCACCCTGCCTTGGTGGGTCACCCTGCCTTGGTGGGTCACCCTGCCTTGGTGGGTCACCCTGCCTTGGTGGGTCACCCTGCCTTGGTGGGTCACCCTGCCTTGGTGGGTCACCCTGCCTTGGTGGGTCACCCTGCCTTGGTGGGTCACCCTGCCTTGGTGGGTCACCCTGCCTTGGTGGGTCACCCTGCCTTGGTGGGCCTTGGTGGGTCACCCTGCCTTGGTGGGTCACCCTGCCTTGGTGGGTCACCCTGCCTTGGTGGGTGCCTTGGTGGGTCACCCTGCCTTGGTGGGTCACCCTGCCTTGGTGGGTCACCCTGCCTTGGTGGGTCACCCTGCCTTGGTGGGTCACCCTGCCTTGGTGGGTCACTCCTGCACCCTGCCTTGGTGGGTCACCCTGCCTTGGTGGGTCACCCTGCCTTGGTGGGTCACCCTGCCTTGGTGGGTCACCCTGCCTTGGTGCACCCTGCCTTGGTGGGTCACCCTGCCTTGGTGGGTCACCCTGCCTTGGTGGGTCACCCTGCCTTGGTGGGTCACCCTGCCTTGGTGGGTCACCCTGCCTTGGTGGGTCACCCTGCCTTGGTGGGTCACCCTGCCTTGGTGGGTCACCCTGCCTTGGTGGGTCACCCTGCCTTGGTGGGTCACCCTGCCTTGGTGGGTCACCCTGCCTTGGTGGGTCACCCTGCCTTGGTGGGTCACCCTGCCTTGGTGGGTCACCCTGCCTTGGTGGGAAACGGACGATGTGTTAATAAAAAAATAAAAAACAATAATAATAATAATTATAATAATAATAATCTCAATTACTGCAAGTACATGATACAATTATTACAGACCAGCTGACATTGTTGACGGGATCCATCCATCTGAACAAGTGATAACAATAACTACTTAACACTAGGCGAACAAGTGATAACAATAACTACTTAACAATAGGTGAACAAGTGATAATAACTACTCACTACTAGGTGAACATGTGATAATAACTACTCACTACTAGGTGAACAAGTGATAATAACTACTCACTACTAGGCGAACAAGTGATAATAACTACTCACTACTAGGTGAACAAGTGATAACTTACTACTAGGTGAACAGCAGCAACAAGTGTCAGGAAACTTGCCGGGATTGATCCAGGTGAAACACTGAGCATATTATTACCACTGTCAGCCTCAGAGTTATCTCTGAGTTACCAGATCTTGCTACGTGGAGGCCAGTGGTTCGTATATAAGGTCCACTTACTGTGTTTTTGATGGTTTCCCCAGGTTCATGTGTCCCCTCAGATATTCTCCCTTCCTCACTTCCTATCCTACATTCAGTAATCTTGCATCTAAGTCTTCCCCAGGTTCATGTGTCCAGGAGTCCATCTGTGTCCCCTCAGATATTCTCCCTTCCTCACTTACCATCCTACACTTCCTATCCTAAACTTCCTATCCTACACTTCCCATCCTACACTACATCTTCCCCAGGTTCATGTGTCCAGGAGTCCATCTGTGTCCCCTCAGATATTCTCCCTTCCTCACTTCCCATCCTACACTTCCTATCCTGAACTTCCCATCTACACTAAGTCTTCCCCAGTTTCATGTGTCCCCTCATATTCTCCCTTCCTCACTTACCATCCTACACTTCCTATCCTAAACTTCCTATCCTAAACTTCCTATCCTAAACTTCCTATCCTAAACTTCCTATCCTAAACTTCCTATCCTAAACTTCCTATCCTAAACTTCCCATCCTACAAATCTTCCCAGGAGTCCATCCTAGACTGTTCCTCACTTCCCATCCTAAATTCCTATCGTACTTCCCATCCTACACTAAATCTTCCCCAGGTTCATGTGTCCAGGAGTCCATCTGTGTCCCCTCAGATATTCTCCCTTCCTCACTTCCCATCCTAAACTTCCTATCGTACACTTCCCATCCTACACTAAGTCTTCCCCAGGTTCGTGTGTCCAGGAGTGCATCTGTGTCCCCTCAGATATTCTCCCTTCCTCACTTCCCATCCTAAAGTTCCTATCCAACACTTCCCATCCTTCACTAAGTCTTCCCCAGGTTCATGTGTCCAGGAGTCCATCTGTGTCCCCTCAGACATTCTCCCTTCTTCACTTCCTATCCTACACTTCCTATCCTATATTTCCTATCCTACACTTCCTATCCTATATTTCCTATCCTACACTTCCTATCCTATAAGTCCTAACCTATATTTCCCATCCTACACTTCCTATCCCAACTTTTGCATCTAAGCCTTCCCCGGGAATTCATCCGTGGGCCCCCGGATGTCTTCCCTTGAAGTCTGGTGATGCCTCACCTAGTCCTACCCCCCCGGTCCATGGTCAGCAAGTCCCACCCCAGGTCCGTGATTCCAGATATACACCCTTCACCACTTCCCTGAGATCAGCAAGTCCCACCCCAGGTCCGTGGATCCAGGTATTCACCCTTCACCACTTCTCTGAGGTCAGCAAGTCCCACCCCAGGTCCGTGGTTCCAGATATACACCCTTCACCACTTCCCTGAGGTCAGCAAGTCCCACCCCAGGTCCGTGGTTCCAGGTATTCACCCTTCACCACTTCCCTGAGGTCAGCAAGTCCCACCCCAGGTCCGTGGTTCCAGGTATTCACCCTTCACCACTTCCCTGAGGTCAGCAAGTCCCACCCCAGGTCCGTGGATCCAGGTATTCACCCTTCACCACTTCCCTGAGGTCAGCAAGTCCCACCCCAGGTCCGTGGTTCCAGGTATTCACCCTTCACCACTTCCCTGAGGTCAGCAAGTCCCACCCCAGGTCCGTGGATCCAGGTATTCACCCTTCACCACTTCCCTGAGGTCAGCAAGTCCCACCCCAGGTCCGTGGATCCAGGTATTCACCCTTCACCACTTCCCTGAGGTCAGCAAGTCCCACCCCAGGTCCGTGGATCCAGGTATTCACCCTTCACCACATCCCTGAGGTCAGCAAGTCCCACCCCAGGTCCGTGGATCCAGGTATTCACCCTTCACCACTTCCCTGAGGTCAGCAGTTTCAGCCAGCCTTG
Organism: Cherax quadricarinatus; assembly: GCF_038502225.1. Lineage (NCBI taxonomy): Eukaryota > Metazoa > Arthropoda > Malacostraca > Decapoda > Parastacidae > Cherax > Cherax quadricarinatus. The sequence goes on along the minus strand of NW_027195223.1, from coordinate 134,704 downwards.
AAGTACTGTCCATATATGATATTACTACACAAGTGTATTAATATCAGTATACGAAGGTAGATGTTATTACAGAGGAGGACACGCAGATAATCTGCGCTCTGTAATAACATCCTCCTGGACAGACTCGAACGTCGACTACCTGAGACATGAGAGATCTCTATCACAGTTCGTCCACCAAGAACTGGCCACTAGTGAAAATCTGGAACATATATTTATTTTTAATATTGTTCCTATGTTAATTGTTAGCTTGATTAATTATTTAGTTGTATAAGTGCTTTTGTGAACGTATTTAGGTTCGTAGATTAGTGTTGTTGTGTGAACGTTAGCGACGCGTGACGCGTCAAGCGCTGAATTATACGAAAAATATGAAAAGAAATGAAAAATGAGTTAATGTTACCGAGAAAGAGCTGAAGAATCTGGTAACATTTTGGAGTATGTCTCGTCTCTGTACGATAATTCTCTAAAAAAGTTACCGTAATTATAATAAATGCGGTAAATGCATAATTGTTGTGACGCATACCATAACAGTAGTGTATTTGTTGTCATTTTCTAGACATTTTTCGTAATTTTTTTGCTCATATTTTAGTGCCAAATGTTACAAAATACAAATTGGTAAGTCTGTAAGTGGCTGCAGTTTGAGCTGCTTCAACCACAAGTCTCTCAGTGTTGACTAACAGTCGACAGGGAGAAGGGTGTGTTGCTCTGAGTGACCAGCAGACCCTAGTGACCCGTAATTTTGCCATATATTGTACAAATTTCATACACAATGCCTCGCCCGAAGAGACAGTATTCGCATACGATCAGCCGGAAGCGATTAGAAATTATGAAAAAAGCTAAAGAAATGAAGGCAGCAGCGGCAGGTAGAGTAGCAGACTCGTGGCTGCCATCACTAACACTGGTCAACACAACACGTTGTTTACTGCTGGGGAAATAACTGATGTTTCTGAAGACCAGTCACTTGTTGAACAAGTTTTTTTTTTTTATATTTTATTTAAAGCAATGCAAATACAAGTTGATATAAAACAAGTAAAGCGAAAGTGTAAGATGATCTGTGTAGCCAGCACCTCCATTGTCACCCTAGATGCCGGCAGCATCACTGTGGCCATCCCAGATGTGGCCACCCCACGTGGCCGTGCCAGACCTAGAGGATTGAAGCGTGAACAAGGTGACTCATCTGTGGCCACCACCACCATTGTGGCCACAGTGACCACGCCTTTACCCATATATACATCTGTTTTGACCCAAACACCTGTGGTTACATATGTGACACCCTCATCACAAATGACCATATTTCCTGCGGCCACCCTAGACATGGTCACCCCAGATGTGGCCACCCTAGACATGGCCACCCCAGATGTGGCCACTACTGTCGCCAGCTCATCTGACCCCCAGCTCAGCTGTCACCATCTCAGCTGACCACAGCTCAGCTGACCCTGTCTCAGCTGTCACCATCTCAGCTGATCACAGCTCAGCTGACCCTGTCTCAACTGTCACCATCTCAGCTGATCACAGCTCAGCTGACCCTGTCTCAGTTGTCACCATCTCAGGTGGAATCTGTCATTATCCTTTTGGCTGTTATCACTGAAAGGAATTGTACGCCTAAGCAACCTAAACCTCTTAGATGACATGACTTCTGTAACCTGGGGTTCCTTAGTTGTACTTGCCCAATAGTTATCTATGGATGGGTATGGACAAATATCCATGGGTATGGACAGAATACCTATGAACTTCATGATTTCTTCAGAATCAGTTACAAAAGTAGTATCTATGTTTTTTTGTTTGGCATGCAAATTTTTGATATGTGATGTTGTCTATCACATTTTGAGTAAAAAACTTGCTAAAATTATCAAATGCACAGATAATTTCAAGAGGCTTTTCATGTTGGTATGTAATCAAAGAGTCATTTTGGATGTGTTTTTTTTTGCTCCATTGTGTGTGAGCTTGAACAGCTTGAAGAGTAAGTTCATCATGAAGATCATCATCACGGTACTTCTCGACCGTAATACCTTCCTTTCTCTGGGCTAATTTAGGCTTTTTGGATGACCTGTCTCCCTCCTCATCACTTGACACCTCTGCATCTGGTGGCAAGTATTCATCACTTCTCTTTGGAGGACTCACCGACTCACCATTAAACAATTTCTCATTGATCTGGAAGGACAATTAGAATGTTCTGTACACACCCAAAACACTACCGAATTTGTATATGCATTAGAAAAATTATTATAAATATTTATTTACTGAAATTGCTAATTTGAACTTGAGGGTGGGGTAGTGGTCAGCCTAGGAAAGGCTGGAGGGAGGGGGTAAGGAGGTTTTGTGTGCGAGGGGCTTGGACTTTCAGGCAGTTAATGATATGCCCATGCACTCTGCCCCAGGCCCGGGCTCTTGGAGCTCCGTGTTCATCAAGAACTGCAAGAAGCCTCTGTTACGTGCCTTCAGCATTCTATGGAGGGAGCATGGACACAGGGGTCCTCCCACAATCACTAAAAACAACATACATAGCCCCATTCCGCAAAGGTGGCAGCAAAGCAGTTGCAAAGAACTACAGACCGATAGCACTCACAACCCATATAAAAATCTCTGAAAGGGTTCTGAGAGGCGCAGCACTCAGCTCCACAGAGAGAGGCGCAGCACTCAGCTCCACAGAGAGAGGCGCAGCACTCAGCTCCACAGAGAGAGGCGCAGCACTCAGCTCCACAGAGAGAGGCGCAGCACTCAGCTCCACAGAGAGTCAGCACTCAGCTCCAGAGAGAGTCAGCACTCAGCTCCAGAGAGAGTCAGCACTCAGCTCCAGAGAGAGTCAGCACTCAGCTCCAGAGAGAGTCAGCACTCAGCTCCAGAGAGAGTCAGCACTCAGCTCCAGAGAGAGTCAGCACTCAGCTCCAGAGAGAGTCAGCACTCAGCTCCAGAGAGAGTCAGCACTCAGCTCCAGAGAGAGTCAGCACTCAGCTCCAGAGAGAGTCAGCACTCAGCTCCAGAGAGAGTCAGCACTCAGCTCCAGAGAGAGTCAGCACTCAGCTCCAGAGAGAGTCAGCACTCAGCTCCAGAGAGAGTCAGCACTCAGCTCCAGAGAGAGTCAGCACTCAGCTCCAGAGAGAGTCAGCACTCAGCTCCAGAGAGAGTCAGCACTCAGCTCCAGAGAGAGTCAGCACTCAGCTCCAGAGAGAGTCAGCACTCAGCTCCAGAGAGAGTCAGCACTCAGCTCCAGAGAGAGTCAGCACTCAGCTCCAGAGAGAGTGTCGCTTCTGTATCCTAAGTAGTGAATACTTGTCCAGCTTTGTGAACTCAATTATACCGGGATTATATGGACTTTGTTTCTAATTGTGTGTAACTACACAGTGATTTATGTGGTGAGTGTTTGACTGTATGGTATCTACACACACATGAACTGTGTGAACTATGTGGTGTGTGTTTGACTGGATGGTATCTACACACACATGAACTGTGTGAACTATGTGGTGTGTGTTTGACTGGATGGTATCTACACACACATGAACTGTGTGAACTATGTGGTGTGTGTTTGACTGTATGGTATCTACACACATGAACTGTGTGAACTATGTGGTGTGTGTTTGACTGGATGGTATCTACACACACATGAACTGTGTGAACTATGTGGTGTGTGTTTGACTGGATGGTATCTACACACACATGAACTGTGTGAACTATGTGGTGTGTGTTTGACTGTATGGTATCTACACACACATGAACTGTGTGAACTATGTGGTGTGTGTTTGACTGGATGGTATCTACACACACATGAACTGTGTGAACTATGTGGTGTGTGTTTGACTGGATGGTATCTACACACATGAACTGTGTGAACTATGTGGTGTGTGTGTGACTGGATGGTATCTACACACACATAAACTGTGTGAACTATGTGGTGTGTGTTTGACTGGATGGTATCTACACACACATGAACTGTGTGAACTATGTGGTGTGTGTTTGACTGGATGGTATCTATGCATACATGAACTGTGTGAACTATGTGGTGTGTGTTTGACTGGATGGTATCTACACACACATGAACTGTGTGAACTATGTGGTGTGTGTTTGACTGGATGGTATCCACACACACATGAATTGTGTGAACTATGTGGTGTGTGTTTGACTGTATGGTATCTACACACACATGAACTGTGTGAACTATGTGGTGTGTGTTTGACTGTATGGTATCTACACATACATGAACTGTGTGAACTATGTGGTGTGTGTTTGACTGGATGGTATCTACACACACATGAACTGTGTGAACTATGTGGTGTGTGTTTGACTGTATGGTATCTACACACATATGAACTGTGTGAACTATGTGGTGTGTGTTTGACTGTATGGTATCTACACACACATGAACTGTGTGGACTATGTGGTGTGTGTTTGACTGGATGGTATCTACACACACATGAACTGTGTGAACTATGTGGTGTGTGTTTGACTGGATGGTATCTACACACACATGAACTGTGTGAACTATGTGGTGTGTGTTTGACTGGATGGTATCTACACACACATGAACTGTGTGAACTATGTGGTGTGTGTTTGACTGTATGGTATCTACACATACATGAACTGTGTGGACCATATGTAGTGTGCTAGTTAAACACCTTGAGACAGTGTCAGTCTTGAGGATTTTGTGTGATGGAGATTGTATATGACTATTCCAGCGTTGAGCTCAATTTGATTATCTTACATTTCCTATATACGTTGATAGACTTATGATCATTAATTATGATTATCAGTATTCTACAATTTGATAATTTCTGCTTCAGAATGAAAATATTTTCCAACCTGTCTGCAATAAGGTTCATAGTACAATGTATGCTTTACTAGATCCATAAATTGTTTTAAAACAGCTCTTGTGCTCAGTTACTTCAAGTCCGCGGGAAAGTCATCTTTAAAATTGCTGTAGCTACTGAACCCATTTAAAACTGCTGTAGCTACTGAACCCATTTAAAACTGCTGTAGCTACTGAACCCATTTAAAACTGCTGTATCTACTGAACCCATTTAAAACTGCTGTATCTACTGAACCCATTTAAAACTGCTGTATCTACTGAACCCATTTAAAACTGCTGTATCTACTGAACCCATTTAAAACTGCTGTATCTACTGAACCCATTTAAAACTGCTGTATCTACTGAACCCATTTAAAACTGCTGTATCTATAAACCCATTAAAAACTGCTGTATCTACTGAACCCATTTAAAACTGCTGTATCTACTGAACCCATTTAAAACTGCTGTATCTACTGAACCAATTTAAAACTGCTGTATCTACTGAGCCCATTTAAAACTGCTGTAGCTACTGAACCCATTTAAAACTGTCGTAAGTACTAAAGTATTGTTGCAGCAGTAAAATAATATCTGAGTTTTAGTGGCATCTCTAGATTCACATCACACTGTGTAAGTCTTGCTTTTGTCCCAGCCTTTGTTTCTGGTACAGTTAACAACTGCTGGACAAAGTTTTTGTTTATGACCTGTTGATTATACCAAGCAATGAATATGTTAAAACTGACAGTGATGAAAAAGATAAAATACAGTTAATGACGAACTGGCAAACATTGAATAAATTCCAGAAGCGAATTGTTACCCAAGACATTATGTTTATTGCCAGAGTTGCAAATGTACAGCAGAACAATATATAAGTGAATAAAAACAGCAGTATCAGAGATATTAAACAGGTTCCATGATGTGATGATGAAATACTTTTTGTCAATAAATCGACACTACCATAATGATCGACTTTATCAACAAGGAGATTTTTGTTTGTGTGTGTGTGTTTATTATTTATATTAACACTGTATTAGGAAGCATGGATGCCATTGTGGGAGACACTGTTGTGGAAGATGTAGGGAAATACAGCAACATAGAACACCAGAACATTAACACAGAACACCAGTACATTAACACAGAACAGCAGTACATTAACACAGAACAGCAGTATATTAACATAGAACACCAGTACATTAACACAGAACAGCAGTACATTAACACAGAACAGCAGTACATTAACACAGAACAGCAGTACATTAACACAGAACAGCAGTACATTAACACAGAACAGCAGTACATTAACATAGAACACCAGTACATTAACTCAGAACACCAGTACATTAACACAGAACACCAGTACATTAACACAGAACACCAGTACATTAACACAGAACATCAGTACATTAACACAGAACACCAGTACATTAACACAGAACACCAGTACATTAACTCAGAACACCAGTACATTAACACAGAACACCAGTACATTAACACAGAACATCAGTACATTAACACAGAACACCAGTACATTAACACAGAACAGCAGTACATTAACATAGAACACCAGTACATTAACTCAGAACACCAGTACATTAACACAGAACACCAGTACATTAACACAGAACACCAGTACATTAACACAGAACATCAGTACATTAACACAGAACACCAGTACATTAACACAGAACACCAGTACATTATCTCAGAACACCAGTACATTAACACAGAACACCAGTACATTAACACAGAACATCAGTACATTAACACAGAACACCAGTACATTAACACAGAACACCAGTACATTAACACAGAACACCAGTACATTAACACAGAACACCAGTACATTAACACAGAACACCAGTACATTAACACAGAACAGCAGTACATTAACACAGAACACCAGTACATTAACACAGAACACCAGTACATTAACACAGAACACCAGTACATTAACTCAGAACACCAGTACATTAACACAGAACACCAGTACATTAACACAGAACAGCAGTACATTAACACAGAACACCAGTACATTAACACAGAACACCAGTACATTAACACAGAACAGCAGTACATTAACAAAAAACATCAGTACATTAACACAGAACACCAGTACATTAACACAGAACAGCAGTACATTAACATAGAACACCAGTACATTAACACAGAACAGCAGTACATTAACACAGAACATCAGTACATTAACACAGAACAGCAGTACATTAACACAGAACAGCAGTACATTAACATAGAACACCAGTACATTAACATAGAACACCAGTACATTAACATAGAACACCAGTACATTAACACAGAACAGCAGTACATTAACACAGAACACCAGTACATTAACACAGAACACCAGTACATTAACACAGAACACCAGTACATTAACACAGAACAGCAGTACATTAACACAGAACAGCAGTACATTAACACAGAACAGCAGTACATTAACACAGAACAGCAGTACATTAACACAGAACACCAGTACATTAACACAGAACACCAGTACATTAACACAGAACACCAGTACATTAACACAGAACACCAGTACATTAACACAGAACACCAGTACATTAACACAGAACACCAGTACATTAACAGAGAGCACCAGTACATTAACATACTAAAATGAAACTGTAACACGAAAGAAGGGTAAAGAAACAAGCAAAAACAGGACAGTGACGTACAAAAAAATACAGTAAGAGACAGCAGTAAGCAAAGACAGAATGGTAACATGTAAGGATAGTTACTTAAACAAATAGTCACACACGATCAGTTTAAGTAAAATGGAAGAGTCTTGTTTGTTTTATCCAATACAAGTTTCTCTCAACAGTCACTTATTTACATCATCACAACTCTTAATAACAGAATATTGAAAATACTTTATAACAACATTCTTCACTTTGTTGACTCAGAATTAATGCTCAAGAATTTCTTTATTTCAGTTTTATTCCCTGTGCAACATAATTTTATTTTAAGAAAAGTAAGAGAAAATGTAGATATGCGAGTGAACATGAGTGTGTGAGTGACATGTGTGAACATGAGTGTGTGTGACATGTGTGAACATGAGTGTGTGAGTGGCATGTGTGAACATGAGTGTGTGAGTGGCATGTGTGAACATGAGTGTGTGAGTGACATGTGTGAACATGAGTGTGTGTGAACATGAGTGTGTGGGTGGCATGTGTGAACACGAGTGTGTGAGTGGCATGTGTGAACACGAGTGTGTGAGTGACAGAGTTTGGACAGTAACATACTGTACATGTGCCAAGGAATTTCTGTTTACATAGACGTTAGAGGGGGATGAGAGGAGTATGTGTGTGAGTGATTATCGTGTGTGTGTGTGTGTGTGTGTGTGTGTGTGTGTGTGTGTGTGTGTGTGTGTGTGTGTGTGTGTGTGTGTGTGTGTGTGTCTGTGTGTGTGTGTGCGCGCGCACATAATTGCCAGTGTGAGTGTACATAAATAATGAAATGTAATAAAATGAAAAGCATCTGTCTTGGTGGTTGTAATTACAGGACGCAGTTTTCTGTGTGTCACCTCCTGTAATTCAACCCACCTGGACAGTCTCGGCAGTAGACCAGCTAGACAAGACCAATGGCAATATAAACACAAATGCAGTATAATGTGATCCTTTATTGACTACGTTTCGCCCACACAGTGGGCTTTTTCAAGTCACAAACAGAACTACCTGGGGTGGAAGGAACGCGAGTATTTATAGTCCGGCTGAGGTCAGGTGAAGAATGCTGCATCTGATGATGTACCGAGTTGGGTTGTAGAGTCTAAAAACTTGGGTAGCTTGGAAAGGAGACTGGACAAGTTTGTGAGCAGACCTTCTACAGTGTTCTTATGTGGGATAGCGATGAAGAAGTTTCTTGGCAAGTGGTTCAGCTATGTTATAGAAGCCACTATTCTGGTTGAAGTTGTCGGATATAGAAATAAGTGATGATTCCAGGATTCTTCGGTATTGAGTGTTGTCTTCTGTGGCGATAAGTCTTGAGTTTCTGTAGTTTATCAAGTGGTTGTGTGAATTACGGTGTTGTACGCAGGCATTCCTTGTGTCGTCAGACCTGCTTGCGTATTGGTGTTCTGAAATACGTGTTTGGAGGTCCCTTGATGTTTCGCCCACGTATAACTTGTTGCAGTCATTACAAGGGATTATGTATACCCCTGCAGAGGATGGAGGCTTGTCCTGCCTACTACTGGTGATGTCCTTGATGGTCGTGGTTGTGGAGGTAGATACTTGGAATGATGTTTTGGCAAAGATGTTGGAAACATGTTTGGCAATGGAGTTGGTGGGAAGGACTATGTATCTCTTCTCGGCAGTGTCTTCTCTGGGTGTGTTGAAGATGTTTAGTGCTCGCCGTCTGCAGTCTCTGATGAAGTGACGAGGATAGTGGAGTTTGGAAAATACCTGTTCAATTATAGTGCATTCTTCCTCAAGGAACTCGTTGCTGCAGATTCTGAGTGCACGCAGGAAGAAGCCTATAATTACACCACGTTTGGTTTTGGTGTCGTGGTGAGAGTAGAAGTGGAGAAGATCGTTTTGGTTGGTGGGTTTTCGATAGACTTTAAAACGAAGTTCGTGGTCAGCTTTGCAGAGTAGAACATCAAGGAAAGGAAGAGTGTTGTCGACCTCTTCTTCAAGTGTGAACTGGATTGAAGGCTCGACCTGGTTGAGCTTGTCTTGGAGAGCTTGAACGTTGAAGCGTTTAGGAGTTATGAGGAGAATGTCGTCAACATAACGGAGCCAGGTGACAGACGAAGGAATAATGGTGGAGAAACGTTCGGCTTCTAGATGTTCCATGTATAGGTTCGCTAGGACTGCACTGAGTGGCGAACCCATGGGTAGTCCAAAAGTCTGCTGAAAGAGGTGATTTTCAAAAGAGAAACACGTAAAGCCAACACATAGTTCAACCAGGTCGATGAAGTCGCTGGCTGGAATGGGAAGATCAAGTGAATCGTCAATTTTCTTGCGCAAGAGATCGATGGCTTGTTTAGTAGGTACTTTAGTGAATAGGGAAGTCACGTCAAGGCTGGAAAGTTTCTTGTTCCTGATGTTGATGTTGCGAATGCGATTGAGAAGATCACCTGAGTGTTTGAGATGTGCTGGACTGATAGTGCCCAAGAGTTTCGAGAGGTGTTTGGCGAGAATTCCTGAGAGCTTGTGGGGAGCACTGCCTATTCCCGAGGATATGGGCCTCAGTGGGATACCAGGCTTGTGAGTCTTTGGCAGGCCGTACATTCTGGCAGGTCTGGGGTTGCTGGGCATGGTGTGCAGAAGTTTCTTCCCTTGTTCTGAGCTCCTCAGAATGCGGCGAGTCCTTTGAAGAAAAGTTTTAGTAAGGTTGTCCACTTGGTTAGTTGTGAGAGGTTTGTAGGTATCTGGGTCATTAAGTAGATTGAGCATTTTGTTCCTGTAATCGTCAGTGTTCATGATAACAACACCACCTCCTTTATCAGCGGTGGTGACCCTGATGGTCGTGTCTTCTGCTAAACCTTTGAGTGCATTGATGTAACGTCGGGGTATGACTGGGGAGCTGCGTGTTGAGATGGCTGCTGAGATGATGCCTTGAAGATAGCCTTTTTGGAAGTCGGAGTCATTGTGTCTGTAGTTTTTGGCGATGAAATTGAGGTCTTGTTTTGGTTTCGTAATTCCTGTTGCGAATTTGAGGCCTAAGCTGAGGGCTTCAGTTTCTGTGGTTGACAGTGGACGAGATGAAAGATTTTGAATAATTTCAGGTCTTCCTAAACTTTTCCAATTACTATTATCGCAGAGTGTTTGTAGTTTCCTAGTAAGTCTGATCTTCTGTTGAACATTCGCTGTGGTAACTCTGCTGCGAATGATTTCGGCGGTGCGTCTGTTCATGTTGCCCCGGAGTGTTGTGCCTAGTGTTCTGGCTTGGAGAAAAGCTTCCTTTGTAGCATTGTTTAAGTCATCTGCACACTCTTCAAGGTAGGTCCGAGCTGTAGCGGAGAAAGGTGGTTTGATGTTGGCAATTTGAGGAGGAGTAGATCTTGGTAAGACCATTTCTTGGATGCAGTCACGAAGAAAATTGTGTCTGTTGCGAAGTGAGTAAGCTTTTAGGAGAAGGTCCAGGTATTCTCTGTGTGAAGGATCCATTTCTACTGCAGTGTTTGACACGATGGAAATAAATGGTATAAAATACCGACACAATGGCAATATAAACACAAATGCAGTATAATGTGATCCTTTATTGACTACGTTTCGCCCACACAGTGGGCTTTTTCAAGTCACAAACAGAACTACCTGGGGTGGAAGGAACGCGAGTATTTATAGTCCGGCTGAGGTCAGGTGAAGAATGCTGCATCTGATGATGTACCGAGTTGGGTTGTAGAGTCTAAAAACTTGGGTAGCTTGGAAAGGAGACTGGACAAGTTTGTGAGCAGACCTTCTACAGTGTTCTTATGTGGGATAGCGATGAAGAAGTTTCTTGGCAAGTGGTTCAGCTATGTTATAGAAGCCACTATTCTGGTTGAAGTTGTCGGATATAGAAATAAGTGATGATTCCAGGATTCTTCGGTATTGAGTGTTGTCTTCTGTGGCGATAAGTCTTGAGTTTCTGTAGTTTATCAAGTGGTTGTGTGAATTACGGTGTTGTACGCAGGCATTCCTTGCTTGCGTATTGGTGTTCTGAAATACGTGTTTGGAGGTCCCTTGATGTTTCGCCCACGTATAACTTGTTGCAGTCATTACAAGGGATTATGTATACCCCTGCAGAGGATGGAGGCTTGTCCTGCCTACTACTGGTGATGTCCTTGATGGTCGTGGTTGTGGAGGTAGATACTTGGAATGATGTTTTGGCAAAGATGTTGGAAACATGTTTGGCAATGGAGTTGGTGGGAAGGACTATGTATCTCTTCCCTTGTAATGACTGCAACAAGTTATACGTGGGCGAAACATCAAGGGACCTCCAAACACGTATTTCAGAACACCAATACGCAAGCAGGTCTGACGACACAAGGAATGCCTGCGTACAACACCGTAATTCACACAACCACTTGATAAACTACAGAAACTCAAGACTTATCGCCACAGAAGACAACACTCAATACCGAAGAATCCTGGAATCATCACTTATTTCTATATCCGACAACTTCAACCAGAATAGTGGCTTCTATAACATAGCTGAACCACTTGCCAAGAAACTTCTTCATCGCTATCCCACATAAGAACACTGTAGAAGGTCTGCTCACAAACTTGTCCAGTCTCCTTTCCAAGCTACCCAAGTTTTTAGACTCTACAACCCAACTCGGTACATCATCAGATGCAGCATTCTTCACCTGACCTCAGCCGGACTATAAATACTCGCGTTCCTTCCACCCCAGGTAGTTCTGTTTGTGACTTGAAAAAGCCCACTGTGTGGGCGAAACGTAGTCAATAAAGGATCACATTATACTGCATTTGTGTTTATATTGCCATTGTGTCGGTATTTTATACCATTTATTTCCATCGTGTCAAACACTGCAGTAGAAATGGATCCTTCACACAGAGAATACCTGGACCTTCTCCTAAAAGCTTACTCACTTCGCAACAGACACAATTTTCTTCGTGACTGCATCCAAGAAATGGTCTTACCAAGATCTACTCCTCCTCAAATTGCCAACATCAAACCACCTTTCTCCGCTACAGCTCGGACCTACCTTGAAGAGTGTGCAGATGACTTAAACAATGCTACAAAGGAAGCTTTTCTCCAAGCCAGAACACTAGGCACAACACTCCGGGGCAACATGAACAGACGCACCGCCGAAATCATTCGCAGCAGAGTTACCACAGCGAATGTTCAACAGAAGATCAGACTTACTAGGAAACTACAAACACTCTGCGATAATAGTAATTGGAAAAGTTTAGGAAGACCTGAAATTATTCAAAATCTTTCATCTCGTCCACTGTCAACCACAGAAACTGAAGCCCTCAGCTTAGGCCTCAAATTCGCAACAGGAATTACGAAACCAAAACAAGACCTCAATTTCATCGCCAAAAACTACAGACACAATGACTCCGACTTCCAAAAAGGCTATCTTCAAGGCATCATCTCAGCAGCCATCTCAACACGCAGCTCCCCAGTCATACCCCGACGTTACATCAATGCACTCAAAGGTTTAGCAGAAGACACGACCATCAGGGTCACCACCGCTGATAAAGGAGGTGGTGTTGTTATCATGAACACTGACGATTACAGGAACAAAATGCTCAATCTACTTAATGACCCAGATACCTACAAACCTCTCACAACTAACCAAGTGGACAACCTTACTAAAACTTTTCTTCAAAGGACTCGCCGCATTCTGAGGAGCTCAGAACAAGGGAAGAAACTTCTGCACACCATGCCCAGCAACCCCAGACCTGCCAGAATGTACGGCCTGCCAAAGACTCACAAGCCTGGTATCCCACTGAGGCCCATATCCTCGGGAATAGGCAGTGCTCCCCACAAGCTCTCAGGAATTCTCGCCAAACACCTCTCGAAACTCTTGGGCACTATCAGTCCAGCACATCTCAAACACTCAGGTGATCTTCTCAATCGCATTCGCAACATCAACATCAGGAACAAGAAACTTTCCAGCCTTGACGTGACTTCCCTATTCACTAAAGTACCTACTAAACAAGCCATCGATCTCTTGCGCAAGAAAATTGACGATTCACTTGATCTTCCCATTCCAGCCAGCGACTTCATCGACCTGGTTGAACTATGTGTTGGCTTTACGTGTTTCTCTTTTGAAAATCACCTCTTTCAGCAGACTTTTGGACTACCCATGGGTTCGCCACTCAGTGCAGTCCTAGCGAACCTATACATGGAACATCTAGAAGCCGAACGTTTCTCCACCATTATTCCTTCGTCTGTCACCTGGCTCCGTTATGTTGACGACATTCTCCTCATAACTCCTAAACGCTTCAACGTTCAAGCTCTCCAAGACAAGCTCAACCAGGTCGAGCCTTCAATCCAGTTCACACTTGAAGAAGAGGTCGACAACACTCTTCCTTTCCTTGATGTTCTACTCTGCAAAGCTGACCACGAACTTCGTTTTAAAGTCTATCGAAAACCCACCAACCAAAACGATCTTCTCCACTTCTACTCTCACCACGACACCAAAACCAAACGTGGTGTAATTATAGGCTTCTTCCTGCGTGCACTCAGAATCTGCAGCAACGAGTTCCTTGAGGAAGAATGCACTATAATTGAACAGGTATTTTCCAAACTCCACTATCCTCGTCACTTCATCAGAGACTGCAGACGGCGAGCACTAAACATCTTCAACACACCCAGAGAAGACACTGCCGAGAAGAGATACATAGTCCTTCCCACCAACTCCATTGCCAAACATGTTTCCAACATCTTTGCCAAAACATCATTCCAAGTATCTACCTCCACAACCACGACCATCAAGGACATCACCAGTAGTAGGCAGGACAAGCCTCCATCCTCTGCAGGGGTATACATAATCCCTTGTAATGACTGCAACAAGTTATACGTGGGCGAAACATCAAGGGACCTCCAAACACGTATTTCAGAACACCAATACGCAAGCAGGTCTGACGACACAAGGAATGCCTGCGTACAACACCGTAATTCACACAACCACTTGATAAACTACAGAAACTCAAGACTTATCGCCACAGAAGACAACACTCAATACCGAAGAATCCTGGAATCATCACTTATTTCTATATCCGACAACTTCAACCAGAATAGTGGCTTCTATAACATAGCTGAACCACTTGCCAAGAAACTTCTTCATCGCTATCCCACATAAGAACACTGTAGAAGGTCTGCTCACAAACTTGTCCAGTCTCCTTTCCAAGCTACCCAAGTTTTTAGACTCTACAACCCAACTCGGTACATCATCAGATGCAGCATTCTTCACCTGACCTCAGCCGGACTATAAATACTCGCGTTCCTTCCACCCCAGGTAGTTCTGTTTGTGACTTGAAAAAGCCCACTGTGTGGGCGAAACGTAGTCAATAAAGGATCACATTATACTGCATTTGTGTTTATATTGCCATTGTGTCGGTATTTTATACCATTTATAGACAAGACCAAGTTACCATCCAACAAGGTCACTGGGAAGGGGGCCAACAACCTCTGACCTCGTGGAAGTGGGGAACCACTGACCTGGGAAAAACAGAACCTGGGAAAACTGAGGTAGGAAGTTCATCTGAGGGGACACAGGTGAGCATCTGGAGGCACGGAATTAGGAAAAGCACAAAAAAAACAATAAACATTAAGTGGGGAGTGTGATATCAGGGAGCCCACAGATGGAGATCTGGAAACATGATCCAGTAGAAGGTAACCAGAGAGAAGCCAAGAGATAGAGTGGGAAAGAGAGACTACCTGAGGGAACTACTACTACTACTACTAATAATAATAATAATAATAATAACAATAATAACGTGGAGAGGGAAGTGAAAATATAAGAGGAGAGAGAAACTTGTTAAATTGTTTAATAATGATTTGAAGCTAAACTTTATCTTCCATAAGATAAATCATAATAGTGTCTTCTTTACCTCGAATCCAACATTCTTCATCAGAATATTGAAATATATAAAGTTACTGAATTCCCAAATATTTAGGAAGACTGGTTTTTTTCTCTGCCTCCAAGTTTTCGAGTTTATTTTGAAAATTAAATGTAATTTTAACACCCGTGAGGGAGAGTGTATATATGAATGGGTACAAATTTGTGTACATATAATTGTGTGTGGCGTAGGTGGAAGTGTGTATGTGTGTGTATATGTGATTACATGCATATTACAGTAAGAGCCGATGAATGTGTTTTACACATACGTGTGTGTGTGTGTGTGTGTGTGTGTGTGTGTGTGTGTGTGTGTGTGTGTGTGTGTGTGTGTGTGTGTGTGTGCGTGTGTGCGTGCGCGCGCTCGCTCTCTCGCGCACGCGCATAGTTTTGTGCGTGTATATACGAGGGTGAATCAGGAAACTGTGTTTACGAAGATGAGCAAATGAGCGTAAAAATAAGTGTGTGTAAGTAAGTTTGTTTAGGTACAGATACACGTAAAAACAGTTACACAAATTTTCAAACATAGTAACATATGTGTAAATTACCCAGGATAACCCGAAAAAAAGTCACATGAAGTGACTTATTACACTTCTTATTACAGTTCTCGTGGAGTGGGACACACAGATTAACACACACTCATCCACACTCAGTGAAACATTCACAAACACACTCAAGCCGCTGATTAAGTACAGAAACTTATATTTAATATAGATGAATCGTATAATATAAATAGAACTCCCAAATTTTCATTGAGTGGCCAGACCTTGGTGGTCGAACTGGACGGTAGCTTGGCTGCGTCTGGCTGACCTACGGTCTAGGCAGTCTTGGTGGGTGTAATTACAGGACGCAGTTTTTTGTGTCCCCCCTCCTGTAATTCCACCCACCTGGACAGTCTCTACCCTAGACCAGCTAGACCAGACCTCTTTCTCATCTGGCTAGATCACTGAGGGTGGCTTAGCCGGCTTCGGGATACATAACCTGGGGAAGGCTGAGGCTGGAAGATATCCTAAGGGAAGTGAGGAAGGGGAGACATCCGGGGGCCCACGGATGGATTCCTGGACACATGGACCTGGGAAAGGCAAGGATACCCCGGGGAAGTGGGAAAGGGAGATTATCTGAAAGTGGACAGATGGACTCCTGGACACATGGACCTGGGAAGGACGGGGATGCTGGTTGTTGAGGTAGACCTCGGTGAAGTGGAGAAGGGAGATATCTGAGGGGACACAGATGGACTCCTGGACACATGGACCTGGGAAAGCCGAGGATACCTTGGGGAAGTGGGAAAGGGAGAATATCTGAAGGCGGACAGATGGACTCCTGGACACACGGACCTGGGAAGGACGGGGATGCTGGTTGTTGAAGCAGACCTTTGGGAAGTGGGGAAGGGAGAATATCTGAGTGGACACAGATGGCCTCCTGGACACATGGACCTGGGGAAAGCTTCAAAAAACACAGTAAATGGATGGGTGGACCTTAAAGACGAACCACTGGCCTCCACGTGGCAAGGTCTGGTAACACTGGCCTCCACGTGGCAAGGTCTGGTAACACTGGCCTCCACGTGGCAAGGTCTGGTAACTCAGAGATAACTCTGAGGCTGACAGTGGTAACAAATAATAATAATGACAATTTTGATTTCTTATAGACTGACATATGATTATTTTACATTTTGGGTGGCTTTAAATTTTGGGCTCGAACTGGTTTGTCAATATATTAAAACATATTTGTATTACTTATTACTTATACATATGAACTCTTATCTTTTAAAGGAGTCAGTATCAGTGTCCTTTAAGTAGACTTAATTTTCTTCCCTCGAAGTTCATCGCTGTGTTTCTAATTATTCATAATTATTAATTATTGTTGTTGGAGGTAGTAGATAACACTGTCATCGAAGATGACAATAATGAAATGTAGGTTCAAAGTGAACATAGACATTTTATATATTTCTTATACCTTATATAAACCAATATAATAAGAATATAATAAGAAATAATGTGAGGGACCCTTGAGTAAAAATACAGCAAGTTTGTGTTAACCCCATCAATTACTTGATCTAAACAAGACTTTTTTAAGCCAGCATCTAATTAATTCAAGACAGGTTTTTCTTTAGAAATTCAAGATGGTTGATCTGGTAAAAAACATGTACTGAACATGTTGATATGGGTTAGAACATTTAATAAAAGTTGAACAGAAGAGAGAGTACACGTACTGAACACTTTGTTCAGAAATAGAATATTCATGGAACATTCACATAAAGAGCTAAATGTCGTTCACACCAGTATAGACATATGTGAGTCCTGCTTCACATAACATGGATGGTTGGTAGTGAGTGGTGGCAAGAGACGGTTGATGACAAGTTGTGGCGAGTTGAAATTTTGAGAGTTAATGGTGATTTATAGTAATGAATAGTTAATAATCTGTTTGTTTCTTTCTTTGAAACAATGTAAATACACGAGAATAAATTATGATAGAAAAAAAAAGTTTTGTGATGAATTGTGTTGGTCAGCTCAGGTGTGTTGCCTAAGTTGTTGTCTTCTTCCATTGTGTTGTGTCTTGAGCGTGACGTGGACCCTCGAATATAGTAGTGCCGTTTCTCTATGCAAAACTATTTTTATCTATAAAATGTATTGTTTGTTAATATTTTTGGGTGTCTGGAATGGTTTAATTGGATTTACATTATTTCCTATGGGAAATATTAACAAAACATACATTTTATAGATGATAATAATAATAATTTTGCATACAGAAAAGGCACTACTAAATTCGAGGGTCCACTGTACATCCTTATATCACATACCAGGTCATTCTTATATCCAATACCAGGCCATCCTTATGTCCCATACCAGGTCATCCTTATATCCCACACCAGGTCATCCTTATATCCCATAGCAGGTCATCCCTATATGCCATACCAGGTCATCCCTATATTCCATACCAGGTCATCCTTACATGCCGTACCAGGTCATCCTTATATGACATACCAGGTCGTCGTTATATGACATACCAGGTCACCCTTACGTGCCATACCAGGTCATCCTTATATGCAATACCAGGTCATCCTTATATCCCGTAGCGGGTCATCCATATATCCCATACAAGGTCATCCTTATATCTCATACCAGGTCATCCTTATATCCCACACGAGGTCATCCTTATACCCCATAGCAGGTCATTCCTATATGCCATACTAGGTCATCCCTATATGCCATACCAGGTCATCCTTACATGCCGTACCAGGCCATACTTATATGCCATACCAGGTCGTGGTTATATGACATACCAGGTCATCCTTATATGACATACCAGGTCATCCTTATATGACATACCAGGTCATCCTTATATACCATACAGGTCATCCGTATATGCCATACCAGGTCGTCCTTATATGTCATATCAGGTCGTCCATATATCCTATAGAAGGTCATCCTTATATCCCATACCAGGTCGTCCTTATATGCCATACCAGGTTATCCTTATATGCCATACCTGGTCATCCTTATGTGCCTTACCAGGTCAGCCTTATATGCCATACTAGGTCATCCTTATATGCCATGCCAGGTCATCCTTATATCCCATACAAGGTCATCCTTATATCCCATACCAGGTCATCCTTATATCCCATACCATATCCTTATATCCCCTACCAGGTCATTATATCCCATACCAGGTCATTCTTATATCCCATGCCAGGTCATCCTTATATCACATACTAAATCATCCTTATATCCCCTACCAGGTCATCCTTATATCCCATACCAGGTCATCCTTATATGCCATACCAGGTCATCCTTATATCATATACCAGGTCATCCTTATATGCCATACTTTATATGCCATACCTTATATGCCATACCTTATATGTCGTACCTTATATGCCATACATTATATGCCATACCTTATATGCCATACCTTATATGCCATACCTTATATGCCATATCCTGCAGGATCATGGTTCGAGTTTATTCTGCCTTGAAAATTACTTTGAGAGGCCGTTTCCTTGTCCTTGCGAACCACCCAATTCTCCGAAAATTTACCACCAGGGTCATGTCGCCCTCGCCTATTGCCTTCATGACACCTTCAATGGCTTTTATTTCCTCCTGTTTTCTTTCCTCGTAGGTATTCCCGTCGGCTTCCTGGAGCCCATAGACAAAACATGATCTCTCCCTTTCTTCCTCCCACTGTGTCTCCCATTGCATCCTCTAAGCCTAAGGAGTTTTAGTTCCTCCTCTTGGAGTGTTCCTTCCTTCAATCCCTTCCCTAGCTGAGGCCCCATTTTTCATTGGTGTGTCTTTCCTGCTCAGCTGTTGCTGGCCCCTGCAGGAGTCTGGTAGAGACCCGACATATATCGTAGCTCCTTCAATGTCTCCCGGCCTTCCATTTGTTCCTAGTGCGCTCCTTGTCTTTGCCTTGGCCCTGTGTGGGTCTGACTGGACCTTTACATACAGTATAGCTTCCTTGCTCCCGCCAGTTCCCTTGTCTGTGTCTGATGTAGAAGTTCCTGATGTTATGTCTGTATTGTTTTTTTTTCTTTAGGCTCTTTCAGGTTACTCAGTTCCTCTTCTGAGCGACGTATCTTGGCTTCTGCTACTAAAGCATGTTGCTCCCACTTCTGCTCTCTGCAGTTATCATCTCCTCTATCCTCTTTCCAAGCTCTTCTAGCTTCCTTCCCAAGTCTTCCTCCCTTTTTTTGAGTTCTGCATCCCAATCATCCTTCCCAGCTTCGTCTGCCATAGCCCTGGCTCTCGGCCTTGGTTTTAGTCTCATTGTACCACAGAACGAAGTTTATGTGAGGATGGTTGTTGTAAGTAGGGGGAGGGGTAGGGACGTTGGGCAGAGGGAAGAAGGATATGGGGTGGGAGAGGGGGACAGTGTCAAGGAGAGTTTTATAGGTTACAAGAGGGTATAGGGAGGAAGGAGAAAGGGAGTGTGGGAGAGGCTAGGGGGAGAGAGAGAGGAGAGGGGAAGAGACTGGGGAGAGGGAAGGTGGATGGAAGATGAGAGAGAGAGAGTGAGATAGGGAAGATGGCCCCTTAGGGGGCCTAGTGGGCACCCATTGCCTTTTTTTTTACTAATAACTTTGGTTATCACTTGTAGGGTTGTTCACTGACGTTGTCACTACCACTGGTTGCTGCTAGCAGCTAATGCACTCCCTAGAAACACTAAGATTCTCAGAGCCTTGTGACCCCACGTCTGCTTGTGTCTCCGTTCTTGTGTTCATTCACCGGAGTTAACATAAATAAAAATTCCCAACAGCAGTTCATTAACTAACCAAAGTTAACAGTGTAACAACTAGATATATTTATGTCGCTGCGCGATCCCAGAAAGTTATCCCCATATTGCATAAACCTAGCCACCTCTACCTTACTGTTCGTCTGTGCTACTGTTCTGTTCTTCTGTGTTACTATATTGTTCGTCTATGTTACTGTACTGTTCTTCTGTGTTACTCTTCTGTTCATCTGTTACTGAACTGGTTTTCTGTGTTACTGAACTAGTCTTCTGTGTTACTGTACTGATCTTCTGTGTTACTGTACTGATCTTCTGTGTTACTATACTGGTCTTCTGTGTTACTATACTGGTCTTCTGTGTTACTATACTGGTCTTCTGTGTTACTGTACTGTTCTTCTGTGTTACTGGTCTTCTGTGTTACTGTACTGGTCTTCTGTGTTACTGTACTGGTCTTCTGTGTTACTGTACTGGTCTTCTGTGTTACTGTACTGGTCTTCTGTGTTACTGTACTGGTCTTCTGTGTTACTGTACTGGTCTTCTGTGTTAATGTACTGGTCTTCTGTGTTAATGTACTGGTCTTCTGTGTTAATGTACTGGTCTTCTGTGTTAATGTACTGGTCTTCTGTGTTAATGTACTGGTCTTCTGTGTTAATGTACTGGTCTTCTGTGTTAATGTACTGGTCTTCTGTGTTAATGTACTGGTCTTCTGCGTTACTGTACTGGTCATCTGCGTTATTGTACTGGTCTTCTGCGTTACTGTACTGATCATCTGCGTTACTGTACTGGTCTTCTGCGTTATTGTACTGATCTTCTGTGTTACTGTACTGGTCTTCTGTGTTACTGTACTGGTCTTCTGCGTTACTGTACTGATCATCTGCGTTACTGTACTGGTCTTCTGCGTTATTGTACTGATCTTCTGTGTTACTGTACTGGTCTTCTGCGTTACTGTACTGATCATCTGCGTTATTGTACTGGTCTTCTGCGTTATTGTACTGATCTTCTGTGTTACTGTACTGGTCTTCTGTGTTACTGTACTGGTCTTCTGCGTTACTGTACTGGTCTTCTGCGTTACTGTACTGGTCTTCTGCGTTACTGTACTGGTCTTCTGCGTTACTGTACTGGTCTTCTGCGTTACTGTACTGGTCTTCTGCGTTACTGTACTGGTCTTCTGTGTTACTGTACTGGTCTTCTGTGTTACTGTACTGGTCTTCTGTGTTACTGTACTGGTCTTCTGTGTTACTGTACTGATTTTCTGTGTTACTGTACTGTTCTTCTGTGTTATTGTACTGTTCCTCTGTGTTACTGTACTGTTTCTCTGTGTTACTGTACTGTTTCTCTGTGTTACTGTACTGTTCTTCTGTGTTACTGTACTGTTCTTCTGTGTTACTGTACTGTTTCTGTGTTACTGTACTGTTTCTGTGTTACTGTACTGTTCTTCTGTGTTACTGTACTATTTCTCTGTGTTACTGTACTGTTCTTCTGTGTTATTGTACAGTTTCTGTGTTATTGTACTGTTTTTCTGTGTTACTGTACTGTTCTGTGTTACTGAACTGTTCTGTGTTACTGTACTGTTTCTCTGTGTTACTGTACTGTTTCTGTGTTACTGTACTGTTTCTGTGTTACTGTACTGTTTCTGTGTTACTGTACTGTTCTTCTGTGTTACTGTACTGTTCTTCTGTGTTACTGTACTGTTTCTATGTGTTATTGTACTGTTCTTCTGTGTTACGGTACTGATTTTCTGTGTTACTGCACTGTTCCTGTGTGTTATTGTACTGTTCTTCTGTGTTACTGGTCTTCTGTGTTACTGTACTGTTCCTCTGTGTTTTTGTACTGTTCGTCCGTGTTACTGTATTGGTCTTCTGTGGTATTGTACTGTTCTTCTGTGTTACTGGTCTTGTGTGTTACTGTACTGGTCTTCTGTGTTACTGTACTGGTCTTGTGTGTTACTGTACTGGTCTTCTGTGTTACTGTACTGGTCTTCTGTGTTGCTATACTGGTCTTCTGTGTTGCTATACTGGTCTTCTGTGTTGCTATACTGGTCTTCTGTGTTGCTATACTGGTCTTCTGTGTTACTGTACTGGTCTTCTGTGTTACTGTACTGGTCTTCTGTGTTACTGTACTGGTCTTCTGTGTTACTGTACTGGTCTTCTGCGTTACTGTACTGGTCTTCTGCGTTACTGTACTGGTCTTCTGCGTTACTGTACTGGTCTTCTGCGTTACTGTACTGGTCTTCTGCGTTACTGTACTGGTCTTCTGCGTTACTGTACTGGTCTTCTGCGTTACTGTACTGGTCTTCTGCGTTACTGTACTGGTCTTCTGTGTTACTGTACTGGTCTTCTGTGTTACTGTACTGGTCTTCTGTGTTACTGTACTGGTCTTCTGTGTTACTGTACTGGTCTTCTGTGTTACTGTACTGATTTTCTGTGTTACTGTACTGTTCTTCTGTGTTATTGTACTGTTCCTCTGTGTTACTGTACTGTTTCTCTGTGTTACTGTACTGTTCTTCTGTGTTACTGTACTGTTCTTCTGTGTTACTGTACTGTTCTTCTGTGTTACTGTACTGTTCTTCTGTGTTACTGTACTGTTTCTGTGTTACTGTACTGTTCTTCTGTGTTACTGTACTGTTTCTCTGTGTTACTGTACTGTTCTTCTGTGCTACTGTACTGTTGTTCTGTGTTATTGTACTGTTCCTCTGTGTTACTGTACTGTTTCTCTGTATTACTGTACTGTTATTCTGTGTTACTGTACTGTTCCTCTGTGTTATTGTACTGTTCTTCTGTGTTACGGTACTGATTTTCTGTGTTACTGCACTGTTCCTGTGTGTTATTGTACTGTTCTTCTGTGTTACTTTCTTGTGTGTTACTGTACTGGTCTTCTGTGTTACTATACTGGTCTTCTGTGTTATTGTACTGTTCTTCTGTGTTACTGGTCTTCTGTGTTACTGTACTGGTCTTCTGTGTTACTGTACTGGTCTTCTGTGTTACTGTACTGGTCTTCTGTGTTACTGTACTGGTCTTCTGTGTTACTGTACTGGTCTTCTGTGTTGCTATACTGGTCTTCTGTGTTGCTATACTGGTCTTCTGTGTTACTGTACTGGTCTTCTGTGTTACTGTACTGGTCTTCTGTGTTACTGTACTGGTCTTCTGTGTTACTGTACTGGTCTTCTGTGTTACTGTACTGGTCTTCTGCGTTACTGTACTGGTCTTCTGCGTTACTGTACTGGTCTTCTGCGTTACTGTACTGGTCTTCTGCGTTACTGTACTGGTCTTCTGTGTTACTGTGTTACACACCCTGCATCCCTCGGCTCCACATCTTTTCTACGTATAACACTATTCCAATCCCCTCCAAATAATGAATAAACAGGTAACCCCCGCATATGATAAATCAGTGTGTCCCGTACAAAATCCTCTTTAACACGTCTATTACTGTCCGCCGGCATGTATACACTCACAAAACACACACGTACCCCACCCCATGTCCCATCCACCCTCGCTACTCTCCCATCTCCCCCTTCTTCCCAATGTAACAATTGGAAAGGACTGATCTCAGCTATTAAAACAGCATCACCTCCTTAAGCTTCCCAGTATACCCAGCATAAACTTTATATCCATCTACCAACAAATCCCTTCCATACCGAAAATTATGCTCTTGTAAAAATATTACTTGTATTCCAAGTCTCTTTAAAAAATCACTAAAGATCTTACGCTTTACATCAGCCCTTAGGCCATTAACATTTAATGTTAGACACTTAAACATGCTATGGGGGGCTTACCAATCGACCGATATCCTTGCGTTTCCTTACGTTTTTGCGCAACATACTTTTCACAATGTCATTTCTTTGCCTCACCTTTCCTCTGCCCCTCCCCCCCCCCCGTTACTTTTTTGGCACATCCACTGAGAGTTTCTTACCAGATAGTTGCGCTGGTGTGAGGACATCATCACTGTCAGAAGCACCTGCCTCTCTCTTGAGTGATGCCTCAACTATGTGCATTCCCTCATCTTCACATTCCACATTGTGGACTTCAGCCACAACCTCACTAATCCTCTGTGATTGCGTATTCCCATCAACCACATTACCCATCTCTTGAATTCCACCCTCACCTACAGGTTTCCCATCCGACACCACGCTTAGTGTCCCGTCCTCATACTGATCATCCAAGAATTCTTGTATAACAGTGTCTATTGCAGCCGTAACTTGACTACCCAATTCCACTCGTCTCACCTCATCCTCCATACGCATATTCTCAATAACCTGAGAGACCTCCGGTAATGTTGCACATTCTATCGGATTGTCCTGCACATTCTACCGGATTGTCGTCCACGATTTCACTCCATGTTCTATGATCTTGAAGATGTTCCCCTGTAGACTGGGTCGTCACCTCTCTCTCCTTCCCCACTCCTTTCCCCTCTCCATGTTTCTCAGGTGCCGATCGACGAGGACACATTACAGCCATATGATCAAAAGCTCCACACAGTCTACAGGTTCTTCTCTGCCCCGCATATGTTACATATACCTGAGTTCTAAAGTCACTCAGTGTCACATATGATGGTATAGATTTGAGCAAAGACATTTTGAGGGTAAAGGAGCCCTCACGCAGTCCAGCATACATATCATCAGACCACCTTCCAACTGATGCCTGATGTATAACACCATACTCTTCGAATGTTGCTTTTATATCTTCTTCATCCGCTTCAAATGGGACATTCCGTAACTTTACCCAAGTATAATACTTGGATACGTCCCTCAGTCGTACTTCTAAACCAGGATTAACCTTCATGCACACGTCTTGTTATTTTTCCACCATCTTGTCATATGTCGCAGCCGTCACGAATTTCACAAAGATCCTTGTAGCTCCGTTTAAGGCAATACCATACAGATCGTCGTTGTTGATGCAGTAGGTATCTCGTAGTATGGCAGGCAGCATAACAGAAGCATTGGTATGATAAACCGTTCCTTTCAACATCTCAATACACACAGTTTTGATTCTCCGCCTGATAGCCTGCGCCATCTTGTGAAAATCACTCAGTGCTACCAACAGGTGCTAGCTCAACCGCCAATGTCCGTCCTCCACCAAGGTTGAGTGACGAATGCAGGAGCAAGGCGTAGCACAACCTCACGGCCCGAGAGCGATGAGGTCAAAACTTTAGGAATTAAAGTATTTTGGTCGGTAGATTTTGAGCCCAATTAACCAATCAACTTAACACATGTTTTAGAAAGGAGGGACTGATCACCTCCTACGATATCTGACGGACTCATAACGTCAGAACTCCTTCTTTTACTGTTTTTATTGTTTTTCTGAATTCGACCGTAGAAGACGGTAGCGGCAGCGGTATAGTGAAGCTATGTTTCGAATTCTGTCAGTCACACACGCGCACGCACACACGCACGCGCGCGCACACACACACACACACACACACACACACACACACACACACACACACACACACACACACACACACACCACACCTACACACAGAGGTTTGTAACAAGATTAGTCCCTGAGCTAAGGGGTATGTGCCATGGGGAGAGAATAAGGACACTCAACGTGACAACACTGGAAGACAGGGGGACTATAAGGTATATGATAACCAAGTGTAAAATACTGAGGGGAACTGACAAGGTGAACAGGGACAGAATGTTTCAGAGATGGGAAATAGGATAAAAAAGAGCATAACTGGAAGTTGAAAACTTAGATGGGTCAGAGGGATGTTAGGAAGCATTTCTTCAGCCGTTGAGTCGTCAAGAAGTGGAACAACCTGGAGAGTGATGTAAGGTTATTGTTGCCGGGAAAGAGTGGACTAAGAAGAGGCAAGTAAGTTTATTCAGGTATACACAAATACAGTTACATAGATTATCATACATAGCAGCATATGTGTAAAGTACCTAGGATAACCCAAACAAGTCAGAGTGACTTATTTCCATTGGGGACCTTTGGGCGGGGCCAGGAACTGTGAATCAACCCTGGAAACCACATATGAGTGAGTAAACACAACACACACACACACACTCAGGACGGAAACAGTGCGGAACAGGATCCTCCAAGAGAAACCACGATTGAAATACTCGGAAGAATACAAGAGGGTGTTCCTAGACAGAGACAGAACAAAATCAGAACGACAGCAGCTGAGGGAGAGGACAAAAAAGCGAAAGGAGCTAGGAAAAGAGACAAGGATGGAACCAGCAGAGGTCAGTCAGAGCAGAACAGAACAGCAAGGGCAAGCACACACACAACTATTCTCAGAACCATACAACCTATCACACCATCCCAACACACACTACAGTCCATACCCACAGCCTCCACCCAACACCGAGCTATAGAATCCCACAGTATGCCACCAGGTCTCCCACCCTCACAGGCCCCCCAAACCACAGTGTTGGAAAGGAAACTGAAGGTATGGTACACAAACGCTGATGGAATAACAAATAAGTGGGAGGAGTGGCATGAAAGAGTCAAAGAAGCATCACCGGACATCATAGCTCTCACAGAAACCAAGCTTACAGGTATGATAACAGATGCCATCTTTCCAACGGGATACCAAATCCTGAGGAAAGACAGAGGGAACAGGGGGGGTGGAGGAGTGGCATTGCTGATCAAAAATCGCTGGAATTTTGATGAGCTGGAGAGAGGAGACAGCGGAGAAGAAAGTGATTACATAGTGGGAACGCTTCACTCTGGAGGTCCCAAGGTGCTAATAGCAGTGATGTATAACCCACCGCAGAACAGCAGGAGGCCAAGGCAAGAGTACGACGAGAGCAATAGAGCGATGGTTGACACACTGGCTAGAGTGGCCAGAAGAGCTCATGCATGCAGGGCAAAGCTCCTGATCATGGGTGACTTTAACCACAAGGAGATCGATTGGGAGAATTTGGACCCACATGGGGGCCAAGATACATGGAGGGCTAAGATGATGGAGGTGGTACTGGAAAACTTCATGTGCCAACACGTAAGGGACACTACAAGAGAGAGAGGAGAGGATGAACCAGCAAGGCTGGACTTAGTATTCATCTTGAGTAGTGCAGATATCGAGGACATCACATATGAAAGACCCCTTGGGGCCAGTGACCATGTGGTTTTAAGCTTCGGATACACAGTAGAGCTACAAGTGGAGGGAGAAGCAGGAAGGCCAGGACGAATGAAGCCAAACTACAAGAAAGGGGACTACATAGGAATGAGGAACTTCCTGAACGGGGTTCAGTGGGACAGAGAACTGGCAGGGAAGCCAGTTAATGAGATGATGGAATATGTAGCAACAAAATGCAAGGAGGCTGAGGAGAGGTTTGTACCCAAGGGTAACAGGAATAATGAAAAAGCTAGGATGAGCCCATGGTTTACCCAAAGGTGCAGGGAGGTAAAAACCAAGTGTGCTAGGGAATGGAAGAAATATAGAAGGCAAAGGACCCAGGAGAATAAGGAGAGCAGTCGTAGAGCCAGAAACGAATATGCACAGATAAGAAGGGAGGCCCAAAGACAATATGAAAATGACATAGCAGCGAAAGCCAAATCTGACCCGAAACTGTTGTACAGCCACATCAGGAGGAAAACAACAGTCAAGGACCAGGTAATCAGGCTAAGGAAGGAAGGAGGAGAGACAACAAGAAATGACCGTGAAGTATGTGAGGAACTCAACAAGAGATTCAAAGAAGTGTTCACAGAGGAGACAGAAGGGGCTCCAGAAAGACGGAGAGGTGGGGCACACCACCATGTGCTGGACACAGTGCACACAACCGAGGAAGAAGTGAAGAGGCTTCTGAGTGAGCTAGATACCTCAAAGGCAATGGGGCCTGATAACATCTCCCCATGGGTATTGAGAGAGGGAGCAGTGGCACTATGTGTACCCCTAACAACAATATTCAATACATCTATCGAAACAGGGAGATTGCCTGAGGCATAGAAGACAGCAAATGTAGTCCCAATCTTTAAAAAAAGGAGACAGACATGAAGCATTAAACTACAGACCAGTGTCACTGACATGTATAGTATGCAAAATCATGGAGAAGATTATCAGGAGAAGAGTGGTGGAACACCTAGAAAGGAACGATCTCATCAACAGCAGCCAACATGGTTTCAGGGACGGGAAATCCTGTGTCACAAACCTACTGGAGTTCTATGACATGGTGACAGCAGTAAGACAAGAGAGAGAGGGGTGGGTGGATTGCATTTTCTTGGACTGCAAGAAGGCGTTTGACACAGTTCCACACAAGAGATTGGTGCAAAAACTGGAGGACCAAGCAGGGATAACAGGGAAGGCACTACAATGGATCAAGGAATACTTGACAGGAAGACAGCAGCGAGTCATGGTACGTGGCGAAGTGTCAGAGTGGGCACCTGTGACCAGCGGGGTCCCACAGGGGTCAGTCCTAGGACCAGTGCTGTTTCTGGTATTTGTGAACGACATGACGGAAGGAATAGACTCTGAGGTGTCCCTGTTTGCAGATGACGTGAAGTTGATGAGAAGAATTCACTCGATCGAAGACCAGGCAGAACTACAAAGGGATCTGGACAGGCTGCAGACCTGGTCCAGCAATTGGCTCCTGGAGTTCAATCCCACCAAGTGCAAAGTCATGAAGATTGGGGAAGGGCAAAGAAGACCGCAGACGGAGTACAGTCTAGGGGGCCAGAGACTACAAACCTCACTCAAGGAAAAAGATCTTGGTGTGAGTATAACACCAGGCACATCTGAAGCGCACATCAACCAAATAACTGCTGCAGCATATGGGCGCCTAGCAAACCTCAGAACAGCATTCCAACATCTTAATAAGGAATCATTCAGGACCCTGTACACCGTGTACGTTAGGCCCATATTGGAGTATGCGGCACCAGTTTGGAACCCACACCTAGCCAAGCACGTAAAGAAACTAGAGAAAGTGCAAAGGTTTGCAACAAGACTAGTCCCAGAGCTAAGAGGTATGTCCTATGAGGAGAGGTTAAGGGAAATCAACCTGACGACACTGGAGGACAGGAGAGATAGGGGGGACATGATAACGACATACAAAATACTGAGAGGAATTGACAAGGTGGACAAAGACAGGATGTTCCAGAGATTGGACACAGTAACAAGGGGACACAGTTGGAAGCTGAAGACACAGATGAATCACAGGGATGTTAGGAAGTATTTCTTCAGCCACAGAGTAGTCAGTAAGTGGAATAGTTTGGGAAGTGATGTAGTGGAGGCAGGATCCATACATAGCTTTAAGCAGAGGTATGATAAAGCTCACGGCTCAGGGAGAGTGACCTAGTAGCGATCAGTGAAGAGGCGGGGCCAGGAGCTCGGACTCGACCCCCGCAACCTCAACTAGGTGAGTATAACTAGGTGAGTACACACACACACTACACGTCTGACGACATAATGAAATTAGAGGAAAGGTGAACTAGAGAGTGATATAACGAACAAATTACTGAGTGGAATTGATAGGGTGGAGAAGAACAGAATGTTTGAGAGACGGAAAACAGGAATGCGAGGACACATCTGGGAGTTGAAAACACACGAGTCACAGATATATTATTAAGTATTGTTTCACTTTAAGAACAGTCACAAGTGTGACAACCTGGGGAAGGAAGTGGTAGAGGCAGGATCCTTACATAGCTTTAAGAAGTACGATAACGCTCTCGGAGCCAGGAGAGTGAACCTACTAACGATCAGCGATCAGGAGCCAGGAGCTAAGACTCGACCCTTGCAACAAAATTAACGTGACTACACAAACAGTACCTGACCAGCTGGACAGTGGTTCGTACGCTGGATTGCATGCGACCAGCTGTAACAGATTGGATGATCAGGCCCGAGGGCGTTGATCCCCGCAACACTCTAGGCAGGAGCACACACACACACACACACACACACACACACACACACACACACACACACACACACACACACACACACACACACACTCACACTCACACAGATGCACAGTACGAAAGTGACGTAGCAGCGAAAGCCAAATTTGATCCGAAGCTGTTTTACAACCACATCAGGAGGAAACAACAGTCAAAGACCAGGTAATCAGACTGAGGAAGGAAGGAAGGAAGGAGGGGAGATTACAAGAAACGACCGAGAAGTATGTGAAAAGTTCAATATGAGATTCAAAGAAGTGTTCACAAAGCAGATAGAAGAGACTCAAGAAAGACGGAGAGATGGGGTACACAATCAAGTTTTGGACACAATACATGCGACCGAGGAAGACGTGAAGAGGCTGCTAAGCGAGCTAGATACCTCAAAGGTGATGGGGCCGGGTAACATCTCTCCACAGGTCCTGAGAGAGGGAGCAGAGGCGTTATGTGTGCCACTAACAACAATCTTCAACATACCATACCATACTGCCTTAGGTATGGAAGACAGCAAATGTAGTCCCAATTTTTAAGCGAAGAGACAGACACGAAGCATTAAACTACAGACCAGTGTCACTGACATGTATAGTATGTAAAGTCATGGAGACGATTAGCAAGAGAAGAGTGGTGGAGCACCTATAAAGGAATGAGATTATTAACTACATCCAGCAAGGTTTCAGGGACGGGAAATCCTGTCACTAACGTACTGGAGTTCTAAGACAGGGTGACAGTAGTAAGACCAGAGAGAGTGAGAGAGCGAGTTGGGTACATTGCGTTTTCTTGGACTGTAAGAAGGCGCTTGATACAGTTCCATACGAAAGATTGGTGCAAAAGCTGGAGGACCAGACAAAGATAACAGGGAGGGCACTGCAATGGATCAGGGAATACCTGTCAGGAAGACAACAGTGAGTCACGGTACGTGACTAGGTATCAGAGTGGGCTTCTGTGACGAGCGGGGTTCAATTGGGGGGTCAATCCTAGGACTAGTGCTGGTTCTGGTATATGCGAAAGGCATGACGGAAAGAATAGACTCAGAAGTGTCCCTGTTTGCAGATGATGTGAAGTTCATGAGCATTCAATCAGACGAAGGCCACGCAGAACTACAAAGGGATCTGGACAGGCTGCAGGCCTGGTCCAGAAACTGGCTCATTGAGTTCAGCCCCACCAAGTGCAAAGTCATGAAGATTGGGGAAGGGCAAAGAAGACCGCAGACGGAGAACAGTCTAAGGGGTCAGACACTACAAACCTCACTCGAGGAAATGGATCTTGGGGTGAGTATAACACCGGGCACATCTCCTGAGGTGCACATCAACCAAATAACTGCTTCAGCATACGGGCGCCTAGCAAACCTAAGAACAGCATTAAGACATCTCAATAAGGAAACGTTCAGGACCCTGTACACCGCATGCTGCACCAGTTTGGAACCCACACCTACTCAAGCACGTATAGAAAGATAGAAAGTGCAAAGGTTTGCAACAAGACTAGTCCGAGAGCTAAGAGGGCGTGTCCTACGAGGAGAGGTTAAGGGAAATCGACCTGACGACACCGGAGGACAGGAGATAAGGGGAATGTGACAACGACATATAAAATATTGAGAGGAATCGACAAGGTGGACAGAGACAGGATGTTCCAGAGATGGGACACAGCAACAACGGGTCAGAATTGGAAGGAATGTTAGGAAGTATTTCGTAAGTCACAGAGTTGTCAAGAAGTGAAAAAGTTTGGGATGTGATGTACTGGAGGCAGGATCAATACATAGCTTTAAAAAGAGGTATGATAAAGCTCATGGAGCAGGAAGAGTGACCAACTAGCAACCAGTGAAGATGCGGGGCCAGGAGCTGTGACTCTACCCTTGCAACTACAACTAGGTGAATACAACTAGGTGAGTACAACTAGTTGAGTACATACACTCACTCACAGAGGCAGAATGGTTCAGAACTCGGTAATAAGAGCAAGGAAGCACAACTGGAAGATGAAAACTCAGTTGAATCAAAGAGATGTTATGAAGTATTTCTTTAGCTTTAGAGTTGTCAGGAAGGGGAACAATCTACAGAGTGAAGTGGTAGAGGCTCGATCCACACATATCTTTAAGAGATACGACAAGGCGCTTGTAATCAGGAGAAAGTGAACCTAGTAGTGATCAGCAAAGTGGCTGGGCCAGGAGCTGTGAATCGACCCCTGTAACCATATATAGGTGAGTATACATACACTCAGACACACACCTACGCGGGCAAGGCGGAAGAGAGAAAGGCAATTGAAACTGAGGAGAACAAAGACATCAGAATAATAGAACTGTGATCAAGAATGGAAGTAGGTGTGAGGAAGGGATGGTACCTGATACAACGCAACAGGTGGAGAGTCAGAAGGAAGGGATGGTACCAGATACAACACAACAGGTGGAGAGTCAGAAGGAAGGGATGGTACCAGATACAACACAACGGGTGGAGAGTCAGAAGGAAGGAATGGTACCACATACAACATAACGGGTGGAGAGTCAGAAGGAAGGGTTGGTACCACATACGACAAAACAGGTGGAGAGTCAGAAGGAAGGGATGATACCAGATACAACACAACAGGTGGAGAGTCAGAAGGAAGGGATGGTACCAGATACAACACAACAGGTGGAGAGTCAGAAGGAAGGGATGGTACCAGACACAACACAGAAGATGGAGAGTCAGAAGGAAGGGATGGTACCAGATACAACACAACAGGTGGAGAGTCAGAAGGAAGGGATGGTACCAGATACAACACAACAGGTGGAGAGTCAGAAGGAAGGGATGGTACCAGATACAACACAACAGGTGGAGAGTCAGAAGGAAGGGATGGTACCAGATACAACACAACAGGTGGAGAGTCAGAAGGAAGGGATGGTACCAGATACAACACAACAGGTGGAGAGTCAGAAGGAAGGGATGGTACCAGATACAACACAACAGGTGGAGAGTCAGAAGGAAGAGATGGTACCAGATACAACACAACAGGTGGAGAGTCAGAAGGAAGAGATGGTACCAGATACAACACAACAGGTGGAGAGTCAGAAGGAAGAGATGGTACCAGATACAACACAACAGGTGGAGACAGGTGGAGAGTAAGAAGGAAGGGATGATACCAGATACAACACAACAGGTGAAGAGTCAGAAGGAAATGATGATACCAGATACAACACAACAGGTGGAGAGTCAGAAGGAAGGGATGGTACCAGATACAACACAGGTGGAGAGTCAGAAGGAAGGGATGGTACCAGATACAACACAACAGGTGGAGAGTCAGAAGGAAGGGATGGTACCAGATACAACACAACAGGTGGAGAGTCAGAAGGAAGGGATGGTACCAGATACAACACAACAGGTGGAGAGTCAGAAGGAAGGGATGGTACCAGATACAACACAACAGGTGGAGAGTCAGAAGGAAGGGATGGTACCAGATACAACACAACAGGTGGAGAGTCAGAAGGAAGGGATGGTACCAGATACAACACAACAGGTGGAGAGTCAGAAGGAAGGGATGGTACCAGATACAACACAACAGGTGGAGAGTCAGAAGGAAGGGTTGGTACCAGATACAACACAACAGGTGGAGAGTCAGAAGGAAGGATGGTACCAGATACAACACAACAGGTGGAGAGTCAGAAGGAAGGATGGTACCAGATACAACACAACAGGTGGAGAGTCAGAAGGAAGGATGGTACCAGATACAACACAACAGGTGGAGAGTCAGAAGGAAGGATGGTACCAGATACAACACAACAGGTGGAGAGTCAGAAGGAAGGGTTGGTACCAGATACAACACAACAGGTGGAGAGTCAGAAGGAAGGGTTGGTACCAGATACAACACAACAGGTGGAGAGTCAGAAGGAAGGGATGGTACCAGATACAACACAACAGGTGGTGAGTCAGAAGGAAGGGATGGTACCAGATACAACACAACAGGTGGAGAGTCAGAAGGAAGGGATGGTACCAGATACAACACAACAGGTGGAGAGTCAGAAGGAAGGGATGGTACCAGATACAACACAACAGGTGGAGAGTCAGAAGGAAGGGATGGTACCAGATACAACACAACAGGTGGAGAGTCAGAAGGAAGGGATGGTACCAGATACAACACAACAGGTGGAGAGTCAGAAGGAAGGGATGGTGCCAGATACAACACAACAGGTGGAGAGTCAGAAGGAAGGGATGGTACCAGATACAACACAACAGGTGGAGAGTCAGAAGGAAGGGATGGTACCAGATACAACACAACAGGTGGAGAGTCAGAAGGAAGGGATGGTACCAGATACAACACAACAAGTGGAGAGTCAGAAGGAAGGGATGGTACCAGATACAACACAACAGGTGGAGAGTCAGAAGGAAGGGATGGTACCAGATACAACACAACAGGTGGAGAGTCAGAAGGAAGGATGGTACCAGATACAACACAACAGGTGGAGAGTCAGAAGGAAGGATGGTACCAGATACAACACAACAGGTGGAGAGTCAGAAGGAAGGATGGTACCAGATACAACACAGAAGATGGAGAGTCAGAAGGAAGGATGGTACCAGATACAACACAACAGGTGGAGAGTCAGAAGGAAGGATGGTACCAGATACAACACAACAGGTGGAGAGTCAGAAGGAAGGATGGTACCAGATACACAACAGGTGGAGAGTCACAACAGGTGGAGAGTCAGAAGGAAGGATGGTACCAGATACAACACAACAGGTGGAGAGTCAGAAGGAAGGATGGTACCAGATACAACACAACAGGTGGAGAGTCAGAAGGAAGGATGGTACCAGATACAACACAACAGGTGGAGAGTCAGAAGGAAGAGATGATACCAGATACAACACAACAGGTGGAGAGTCAGAAGGAAGAGATGATACCAGATACAACACAACAGGTGGAGAGTCAGAAGGAAGAGATGATACCAGATACAACACAACAGGTGGAGAGTCAGAAGGAAGAGATGGTACCAGATACAACACAACAGGTGGAAAGTCAGAAGGAAGGGATGATACAACACAACAGGTGGAGAGTCAGAAGGAAGGGATGATACCAGATACAACACAACAGGTGGAGAGTCAGAAGGAAGGGATGATACCAGATACAACACAACAGGTGGAGAGTCAGAAGGAAGGGATGGTACCAGATACAACACAACAGGTGGAGAGTCAGAAGGAAGAGATGATACCAGATACAACACAAAGGGTGGAGAGTCAGAAGGAAGGATGGTACCAGATACAACACAACAGGTGGAGAGTCAGAAGGAAGGGTTGGTACCAGATACAACACAACAGGTGGAGAGTCAGAAGGAAGAGATGGTACCAGATACAACACAACAGGTGGAGAGTCAGAAGGAAGGGATGGTACCAGATACAACACAACAGTTGGAGAGTCAGAAGGAAGAGATGGTACCAGATACAACACAACAGTTGGAGAGTCAGAAGGAAGAGATGGTACCAGATACAACACAACAGGTGGAGAGTCAGAAGGAAGAGATGGTACCAGATACAACACAACAGGTGGAGAGTCAGAAGGAAGGGATGGTACCAGATACAACACAACAAGTGGAGAGTCAGAAGGAAGAGATGGTACCAGATACAACACAACAGTTGGAGAGTCAGAAGGAAGAGATGGTACCAGATACAACACAACAGGTGGAGAGTCAGAAGATGGGATGGTACCAGATAAAACAGAACAGGTGGACAGTCAGAAGAAAGGGATGGTACCAGAGTTACATGTGGAGGGGAAAACATTAAGGGCCGGACGAATGAAGCCAAACTGCAAGAAAGGGGACTACGCAGGCGCGAAGAACTTCCCGAATGGGGGTTCAGTGGGACAGAGAACTGGCAGGGGAGTCAGTAAACGAGATGACAGAATATGTGACAACAATATGCAAGGAAGCTGAGGAGAGGTTTGTACCCAAGGGTAACAGAAATAATGAAAAGGCCAGGATGAGCCCATGGTTCACCCAAAGGTGCAGGGAGGCCAGAACCAAGTGAGCTATGGAATCAAAGAAGTATAGAAGGCAAAGGACCCAGTAGAATAAGGAGAGCAGTCGTAGACCCAGAAATGAATATGCACAGGTGAGAAGGGAGGCCCAAAGACAATACGAGAATGACATAGCAGCGAAAGCCAAATCTGACCAAAAGCTGTTGTATAGCCACATCAGGAGGAAACAACAGTCAAGGACCAGGTAGTCAGGCTGAGGAAGGAGGGATGGGAGATCCCAAAAATGACCGCGAAGTATGTGAGGAGCTCAACATGAGATTCAATTAAGTGTTCACAGAGGAGAGAGAAGGGCCTCTAGAAAGGCAGAGAGGTGGGGTACACCACCAGTGTTGGACACAATACATACAACCGAGGAAGAAGTGATGAGGTTGCTAAGCGAGCTAGATACCTCAAAGGCGATGGGGCCGGATAACATCTCTCCATGGGTTCTGAGAGAGGGAGCAGAGGAACTTTGTGTACCATTAATAACTATCATTAACACATCTATCGAAACAGGGCGGCTCCCGGAGGTATGGAAGACAGTATACGTAGTCCCAATTTTTAAGAAAGGAGACAGACACGAAGCCTTAAACTACTGACGCGTATAGTACGCAAGGTCATGAAAAAAATTAACAAGAGTGGTGGAGCACCTAGAAAGGAATTGGATTATCAATGACTGCCAGCACGGTTTCAGGGGCGGGAAATCCTGTCACAAACTTTCTGGAGTTCTATGACAGGGTGACAGCAGTAAGACAAGAGAGAGACAGAGGGGTGGGTAGACTGCATTTTCTTGGACTGTAAGAAAGCGTTTGACACAGTTCCACACAAAAGATTAGTGCAAAAGCTGGAGGACCTGGCAGGGATAACAGGGGAATCATTGCAGTAGATCAGGGAATACCTGTCAGGAAGACAACAGCGAGTCATGGTACGTGGCGAGGTGCCAGAGTGGGCGCCTGTAACGAGCAGGGTGCCACATAGATCAGTCCTAGGAACGGTGCTGCTCCGGGCATTTGTGAACGACATGACGGAATAGACTCAGAGGTGTCCCTGTTTGAAGGCGATGTGAAGTTGATGAGAAGAGTTTAATCGGAAGAGGATCAGGCAGAACTACAAAGGAGTCTAGACAGGCTGCAGGCCTGGTCCAGCAACAGGCTCCTGGAGTTCAACCCCACCAAGTGCAAAGTCATGAGGATTGGGGAAGGGCAAAGAAGACCACAGACGGGGTACAGCATAGGGGGGCCAGAGCCTACAAACCTTACTCAAGGAAAAGGATTTTGGAGTGAGTATAACACCGGGTATGTGCGCAGTGTTATCCTGAGGCACACATCAACCAAATTACTGATGCAGCATATGGGCGCCTGGCAAACCTGAGAACAGCATTCCGACATTTAACTAAGGAGTCATTCAGGAACCCTGTACACTGTGTAGGTTAAGCCCATAGTGGAGTATGCAGCGCGAGTTTGGAACCCCTCACCTAGCCAAACATGTAAGGAAACTAGAGAAAGTGCTAAGGTTTACAACAAGACTAGTCCCGGAGCTAAGGAGTATGTCCTACGGGGAGAGGTTAAATGATATGATAACGGCATATAAAATACTGAGAGGAATCGACAAGGTAGACAGAGACAGGATGTTCCAGTGATGGGACACAGCAACAAGGGGTCACAGTTGGCAGTTGAAGACTCAGATGAACCACAGGGACGTTAGGAAGTACTTCTTCAGTCAAAGAGTAGTCAGGAAGTGGAAGTCTGGGAAGTGATGTAGTGGAGGAAGGATCAATACATAGCTTTAAGAGGAGGTATGATAAAGTTCATGGAGTGGCAAGAGAGACCGAATAGCGGCCAGTGAAGATGCGGGGCCAGGAGCTATGACTCGACCCCTGCAACTACAACTAGGTGAGTACACACACATACACACACACACACACACAGAGACACACACACACAAGAGGAGGTATGATAAAGTTCACACACGGCCACACACCGACCCCTGCAGGAGTACACACATTAGGACAAATTGTTAACTAACTAACACACACTCACACATATTTAATGACATACACAATCGTGTTTCACACTCACTCGTTTATTCCATAATAAGCATCACGCTCTTTTCTTACTCTAAGATTATTTAAATACACATTCACACGCATACACACATATCTTTAAATCCATTGACATGAACATACATAGATTATTTACTTTCATACTAGCTTACTGTACTTACTTCCTTAAAAGCTCGTCAGTTTTAAAGAAAAGTTTGAATTGCTTCTTTCCTGTGTAGGTCGCAGTTTGTTGTGAGAGAGAAATTGGAAAAAAAGTGGAAACAGAAGCAAGAACTGCATCATACATGTTATTATTGGAACTAAGAATTATTCTACAATCCTAACACTTGGCTAACATTTTTTTGACAATCTGGCAATAGTTGGCGGAACTTTTGACGCTTTCTCTGGACTATATATAAGTCTCCATCCTCGGACACCTACTTCAGATTTATCAACGCTGAAGTACCTACCTCGTATCAGTGCCGAGGGACTGGTAACCTTATACCATTTCTTCACGTCTTCTACCGTGTCCACTAAGTATTCTTTGTATTGGATTAATGAAACCTGTAGTTAGTGATAATGTCCATTATGAAGCAACCGAAATATTCCACATGTGTCTTAAGAATGTAATTATATATAGTGGATAGTATTAATATAATAAATCATTAGCAATTTCACAAATCCTCAAGATTTCTTCCTCTACGAACTCTGGGTTGCAAATACACAAAGCTCTCAAAAACATTGACAAGAATTTAAAACGTTTAACATTATCATGATGTGAAGAATAATAGTGCACATAACAACAGATATTTGTTGGCGTTCTGTAAATTTAAAATTTTAAATGATGGTTACCCTTAATAATTAAAACATTTAGAAAAAACAATGCATTATTTTGTTCAAACGTAAAGGTAAAATTTATGGAATGAGTTAGACTACTTAATTTATTAAGGGAATGATTTATATCTATATTCTCAGGCATTAGACATAAAACACCAACATATCTGTAACAATTAGCTCTAATGGGAGGCATTTTGTTAAGCAATCTTGTTTCAAAATATTCCTTGTACAAATTACTAAGGACAGGTGAGAGAGGATTTCCCATTGCCATACCAAGCCGATTCCAATAATGATCTTTTCTGTCGGGTTAGAAATCGCAGTCACCCTACTGACTGACCTTCTGCCAAAGTGTTTATTCTACTTCTAGCCTTCACAACCGTCTTGTTGAAGCATCCCTATATACACAGTTTTCCATTTATGAATCTTAATGCTGGTTTTGTCTCTGTAGATGTCTTCCTTTCTCCTTACATTGTCAAATGTTCCAAACTTCAGAACACTCGTGACTTGACATGATCCTTTCTTCTCTCCCTGCCTTTTCTCTTTTTATTTTTTTTATATTCCCCTTTTTTTAATTTTTCTGCCAGTGTGCTCTGTCCTTCAGTTTCCCACTATCCAGCGTTTTTGGTCCTACCCCTAGTGGGTCCTAAGATCTCCTGCTGTGCTCCTAGTGGGTCCTAAGCTCTCCTGCAGTGCTCCTAGTGGGTCCTAAGCTCTCCTGCAGTGCTCCTTTTTCTTGTCCTTAGACTGAACTCACTTCTACTTGTACTACGACTATCACTCCTTTACTATTATTTTTGCTTCTATTTTCTACTATTACTACTACTGTTTTCTCCCTTCACTCCCTTGTGGCACAAATTACTCCCACTTCTACTACTACAACCATCATTACACCTTCCACTATTTCTCTTTCCTCCTCTCTTTCTCCCGTCGCTGTCCTCCTCACATATATATTATACTCACTCACTCTCATAAGTTTTTCTCTCTGCTATGTGCGGGTTATCTGTGTATGAGTTGATGTTTTATGCCCAGTGTCTGCAGTGTCTACAGTGTCTACAGTGTCTACAGTGTCTGCAGTGTCTACAGTGTCTGCAGTGTCTACAGTGTCTACAGTGTCTACAGTGTCTACAGTGTCTACAGTGTCTACAGTGTCTACAGTGTCTACAGTGTCTACAGTGTCTACAGTGTCTGCAGTGTCTACAGTGTCTACAGTGTCTACAGTGTCTACAGTGTCTACAGTGTCTACAGTGTCTACAGTGTCTGCAGTGTCTGCAGTGTCTGCAGTGTCTACAGTGTCTACAGTGTCTGCAGTGTCTACAGTGTCTGCAGTGTCTACAGTGTCTACAGTGTCTACAGTGTCTACAGTGTCTACAGTGTCTACAGTGTCTGCAGTGTCTACAGTGTCTGCAGTGTCTACAGTGTCTACAGTGTCTGCAGTGTCTACAGTGTCTACAGTGTCTACAGTGTCTACAGTGTCTACAGTGTCTACAGTGTCTACAGTGTCTACAGTGTCTACAGTGTCTACAGTGTCTACAGTGTCTACAGTGCCTACAGTCTATAATGAAGTGATGAGAATAGTGAAGTTCAGAAAATACTTGTTCGATGAAAGAACATTCTTCCTCAAGAAATTCACTACTACAGACTAGAAGGGCACGAATCAAGAAGCTTATGATTACGTCACGTTTAGTTTTGGTGTTGTGGTGAGAGTAGAAGTTGAGAAGATCCTGCTGGTTGGTCGGTGTTCGGTAGACTTTAAAACGAACCTTTAACGACATAGCTATATCTCTTGCCAGGAAATTTCTTCAACGTTGTCCTAAACAACAACAAACCTATTGGCCTATGCTGGGTAGGTCTTTCTCAAATCCAACTTTTGAGCAATCAACTTTCTCCACCTGACTCTTCACGTCATTATGCTCCCTATACATACTCACATAGTCTCCACCTGACTCTTCACGTCATTATGTTCCCTATACATACTCACATAGTCTGCTCAGGTAAAGCTGTTTGTGACTTGATAAAGTCCACTGTGTGGGTGTTACACTTAAGCTTAAAAGTCAGTAAATATTTTTATTACCTTCATGTGGGATTCAGACATAACAATTTAGACAGAGTTTGGGATGGAAATAAACTTCAAGTACAATCTCAGTTTAATGAAGTAATTTCATAGATATTATAAAATGTCAGGCATGTAACTTTATACATTTTCTGTTTATACTGATAAGAAGTATATACAACAGGGAATCTTTTACCGTATTTTCCCGTATGATGTCTTAAAGCTTTGTTTCACAAAGAGACTTTATATCAGACTAATTACACATAAATACAACCTTCTTCTCTATAATTATCTAGTTTTATAAGTAGAGGAATCAGAGTACAAGTGTTGCCCAGAATATACTATGGTGAGGAAGAGCAATTAACAACTGTCTAATAAGACCAGTGAAGGAGTGTTGACTAGTCGTCTGGTAAATTCACTCTGCTCCAAGACGAACACCTAGCTTGGACGTTGGGTAGGTCACGTGACACTCACCCGGCAAACACCTAACCACATATACAGTGATGGGGGGGAGGGGTAACAACAGTAAAAAAACTATGTTCAGCCATACTTTTGGATGATTGGATTATTTTATATTAATTTACCTCCTTTACATAAAACAGACATAATAAAACTACACATATACAGCCAGATATAAATACATAGTGGTCACATACAGAAATAATTGTACAAGCAAGTAATAATAATATAAGGACGTTCATTTCCAATTTAGCTAATAAAGGAAATGAACGAGGGTGTATAGACGGCGCAACAGTGGGCGAAACGTTGTCAATAAAAATCGCATTATATTGCATGTGAGTATACATTTCCATCGTGTCGGTATTGTATAGCATTTATCTCCATGTTATGTTAATAGCTTATTAACATTTATTTATTTATTTATTAATCTGAACATGATACAGTGAAGTACAAAGGAATACAGTTATTACAGTGCAACATGCCAAAGCCCCTTGTATGCAGAGCATTATGGGCAGGCTTAAAATTAACTTAAGATTAACTAAGCAATGATATATTCAGTGGTAAAAACATTTTTGTAAACAGATAACAATTTAGCACAAATGAGTATTACAAAGGTCATATGGTCATTTACTGTGTTGCTGAGCATTCAGTAGAATGGAGTATTCTGCTAGGTAATGTAATTAAAAAATAAAGTTTGATTGGGTCACAGGTTAGACATTTATGAGATACAATAATGAGAAACATTTATGAGATACAATTCATGAGATACAATTATTCAGTATTTATTTAGTTGTGGGTGAGTAAGTGATTTTTGAAAAGATACTTGAATTTATAAACAGTGTTTCTTTTATATTCACAGATAATGAATTCCAGATTTTAGGGCCTTTTATGTGCATTGAGTTTTTGCATAGCGTGAGATGGACTCGAGGAACATCAAAGAGTGACCTGTGCCTTGTGTTATGGTCACGTGTCCTGTTGAGGTTGGTAAGGAGACGTTTGAGGGGAAGGTTTATATCAGAGTTAAGTGTTCTATGAATGTAGTAGATGCAGCAATAAGTATGGATGTTTTGTATTGTGAGTAGGTTTAGAGTTTTGAATATTGGCGGAGTGTGCTACCTGTAGTGAGAATTTGTTATCATTCTGACTGCAGCCTTTTGTTGGGTAATTAATGGTCTGAGATGGTTTATTGTTGTTGAGCCCCATGCACAAATTCCATAGGTGAGATAGGGGTAAATAAGTGAGTGATATAGGGCCAGGAGGGCTGACTGTGGAACATAGTACCGTATCTTCGATAGTATGCCTACGGTCTTGGAGTTTTTTTTGGAAATTTGTTGTATATGTGTTTGAAATTTGAGTCTATTATCAAGGTGGATTTCTAAGAATTTTCCCTCTGTGAATTTTGTGATAGGTGATCCGTTTATCATTATGTTAAGAGGGACGTCTGTAGCTCTCTTACCAATCTGAATGAAGTAGGTTTTGTCAATGTTTAGAGTAAGTTTGTTAGTACTCATCCAGGTAGATATTTTCTGTAATTCGGTATTTACAGTATTGGCTAGCGTGACTGGGCTCGGGTGAGAGAAGATGT
Organism: Cherax quadricarinatus; assembly: GCF_038502225.1. Classification (NCBI taxonomy): domain Eukaryota; kingdom Metazoa; phylum Arthropoda; class Malacostraca; order Decapoda; family Parastacidae; genus Cherax; species Cherax quadricarinatus. The sequence continues at coordinate 91,404 of NW_027195223.1, read as the reverse complement.
TTGTAGTGTCATCTGCAAATAGTGTGGGTTTGAGTAGTTGCGATGCATTTGGTAGGTCATTTATGTATTTGAGAAAGAGAAGAGGGACTAGGACACTTCCTTGTGGGACACCAACTGTAATTGGCTGTGTTGAAGAGTTTGCCCCGTTTGTGTACACATATTGGCTTCTGTTGCTGAGGTAAGACTTTAGGTAGTTGAGGGAGTGCCCTCTTATACCATACTGCGACAATTTTATTTGGAGCAAGTCATGGTCAACTGTATCAAAATCTTTACGTAAGTCAATGAAGATCCCCAGTGGGACTTCTTTTTTCTCTATTGCAGTGTATATATGTTCTAGCATGTGTATAATAGCATCATTAGTATTTTTATTAGGCCTGAACCCAAATTGACAGGGGTTGAGTATGTTGTGGGAGATGAGGTAGGAATAGATTCGTTTACGAATTAATTTTTCGAAGATTTTAGAGAGAGGGTGTAGGTTGGATATTGGCCTATAGTTATTCAAGTCTGTTTGGTCTCCTCCTTTATGGATCGGGGTGACCCTTGCTATTTTGAGAACTGTAGGGAAGGCAGAGGATTCTATGGATTTGTTAAAGAGTGTTGCAATGATTGGCGATAGTACTTGTGACGCTTTTTTGTATATGAAGGGTGGTTAAGTATTTAAATCTCCTGACTTGTTTTTTAGTGTGTTGATAATAAGGGAGACTTCAGTTGGGTTAGTCGGAGCTAGGAACAGTGTGTTCGGGTAGTTGCCAGTGAGGTAGTCATTGGGTGGGGTATCTGAGCTTGGGATTTTATTGGCAAGGTTTTTTCCTATAGTGCAGAAGAAATTATTGAGTCTGTTTGCTGTTTCAGTTGATGGGAGTTTGGGTTCATCTGGTTTTGCTAATTCAATTTCGCTATTTCGTGATATCTTTTTTGTTCCTAGAATTTCTGATAGGGTTTTCCAGGTCTTTTTTATATCACCTCGTAAGTCGGAAAATCTGTTTTCATAATACAATTTTTTAGCCCTTCTTATCAGGCTGGTTAGGATTGACGAGTAACGTTTTGTTTGGTCTCTGGTTATGTGACCCATTCCGTACTGTTTTTCGTATAGGTGCTTTGTATTTATGGATTTGAGGATGATGGGTGTTAGCCAGGGACTGTTCAGTCTCTTAGCTGTCATCTGTTTAGTTTTTGTGGGGCAGTGCTTGTTATAGAGGTATTGGGTCTTTTTTAGAAAATTATTAATACATTCGTCAATATCTGTATAGATTTCTAGCTCAGTGTGCCAGTCAATGTTTGTCACTGCTGCTGTGAAGTTATTAATGGCTGTCTCATTGTGAAGTCTGAAAGTGACTTTAGTAGTATCTTGGGGTAATTTGCCAAGACTTGTGATGAGGAAGGTAGGGTAATTCTTGTAGGTTTTGTTACTGCTGGTAGCAACATGCAGTTACTCATAGTGTTTGTGAATTCAGTAACGTGTGGGTCCTGGTCTTGCAGGAGATTTATATTGAAGTCACCTGAGAGTAGTAAGTGATCTTTGTTCATGCGTGCATCAGTTATCATACTTCCTAGGTTTTGACTAAAACGGCTGTGACCTGGTGAGAGTGTAGTTTGGACCTGGTGAGAGTGTAGCTTGGACCTGGTGAGAATGTAGCTTGGACCTGGTGATAGTGTAGCTTGGACCTGGTGGGAGTGTAGCTTGGACCTGGTGATAGTGTAGCTTGGACCTGGTGATAGTGTAGCTTGGGCCTGGTGATAGTGTAGCTTGGACCTGGTGATAGAGTAGCTTGGGCCTGGTGAGAGTGTAGTTTGGACCTGGTGAGAGTGTAGCTTGGACCTGGTGAGAGTGTAGCTTGGACCTGGTGAGAGTGTAGCTTGGACCTGTTGACATTGTAGCTTGGACCTGGTGAGAGTGTAGCTTGGACCTGGTGTGAGTGTAGCTTTATCTGGTGAGAGTGTAGCTTGGACCTGTTGAGTGTAGCTTGGACCTAGTGAGAGTGTAGCTTGGACCTGGTGATAGTGTAGCTTGGACCTGGTGAGAGTGTAGCTTGGACCTGGTGAGAGTGTAGCTTGGACCTGGTGAGAGTGTAGCTTGGACCTGGTGAGAGTGTAGCTTGGACCTGGTGAGAGTGTAGCTTGGACCTGGTGAGAGTGTAGCTTGGACCTGGTGATAGTGTAGCTTGGACCTGGTGAGAGTGTAGCTTGGACCTGGTGAGAGTGTAGCTTGGACCTGGTGAGAGTGTAGCTTGGACCTGGTGAGAGTGTAGCTTGGACCTGGTGAGAGTGTAGCTTGGACCTGGTGAGAGTGTAGCTTGGACCTGGTGAGAGTGTAGCTTGGACCTGGTGAGAGTGTAGCTTGGACCTGGTGAGAGTGTAGCTTGGACCTGGTGAGAGTGTAGCTTGGACCTGGTGAGAGTGTAGCTTGGACCTGGTGAGAGTGTAGCTTGGACCTGGTGATAGTGTAGCTTGGACCTGGTGAGAGTGTAGCTTGGACCTGGTGATAGTGTAGCTTGGACCTGGTGATAGTGTAGCTTGGACCTGGTGAGAGTGTAGTTTGGACCTGGTGAGAGTGTAGCTTGGACCTGGTGAGAGTGTAGCTTGGACCTGGTGAGAGTGTAGCTTGGACATGGTGAGAGTGTAGCTTAGGCCTGGTGAGAGTGTAGCTTGGACCTGGTGAAAGTGTAGCTTGGACCTGGTGAGAGTGTAGTTTGGACCTGGTGGGATTGTAATTTGGACCTGGTGAGAGTGTAGCTTGGACCTGGTGATAGTGTAGCTTGGACCTGGTGAGAGTGTAGCTTGGACCTGGTGAGAGTGTAGCTTGGACCTGGTGAGAGTGTAGCTTGGACCTGGTGAGAGTGTAGCTTGGACCTGGTGAGAGTGTAGCTTGGACCTGGTGAGAGTGTAGCTTGGACCTGGTGAGAGTGTAGCTTGGACCTGGTGAGAGTGTAGCTTGGACCTGGTGAGAGTGTAGCTTGGACCTGGTGAGAGTGTAGCTTGGACCTGGTGAGAGCTTGGACCTGGTGAGAGTGTAGCTTGGACCTGGTGAGATTGTAGCTTGGACCTGGTGAGACCTGTTGAGAGTGTAGCTTTGACCTGGTGAGAGTGTAGCTTGGACCTGGTGAGAGTGTAGCTTGGACCTGTTGAGAGTGTAGCTTGGACCTGGTGAGAATGTAGGTTGAACCTGGTGAGAGTGTAGCTTGGACCTGGTGAGAGTGTAGCTTTGACCTGGTGAGAGTGTAGCTTGGACCTGGTGAGTGTAGCTTTGACCTGGTGAGAGCGTAGCTTGGACCTGGTGAGAGTGTAGCTTTGACCTGGTGAGAGTGTAGCTTGGACCTGGTGAGAGTGTAGCTTGGACCTGGTGAGAGTGTAGCTTGGACCTGGAGAGAGAGCTTGTGGTGAGCTTGGACCTGGTGAGAGTGTAGCTTGGACCTGGTGAGAGTGTAGCTTGGACCTGGTGAGAGTGTAGCTTGGACCTGGTGAGAGTGTAGCTTGGACCTGGTGAGAGTGTAGCTTGCACCTGGTGAGAGTGTAGCTTGGACCTGGTGAGAGTGTAGCTTGGACCTGGTGAGAGTGTAGCTTGGACCTGGTGAGAGTGTAGCTTGGACCTGGTGAGAGTGTAGCTTGGACCTGGTGAGAGTGTAGCTTGGACCTGGTGAGAGTGTAGCTTGGACCTGGTGAGAGTGTAGCTTGGACCTGGTGAGAGTGTAGCTTGGACCTGGTGAGAGTGTAGCTTGGACCTGGTGAGAGTGTAGCTTGGACCTGGTGAGAGTGTAGCTTGGACCTGGTGAGAGTGTAGCTTGGACCTGGTGAGAGTGTAGCTTGGACCTGGTGAGAGTGTAGCTTGGACCTGGTGAGAGTGTAGCTTGGACCTGGTGATAGTGTAGCTTGGACCTGGTGAGATTGTAGCTTGGACCTGGTGAGAGTGTAGCTTGTGGTGAGCTTGGACCTGGTGAGAGTGTAGCTTGGACCTGGTGAGAGTGTAGCTTGGACCTGGTGAGAGTGTAGCTTGGACCTGGTGAGAGTGTAGCTTGGACCTGGTGAGAGTGTAGCTTGGACCTGGTGAGAGTGTAGATTGGACCTGGTGAGAGTGTAGCTTGGACCTGGTGAGAGTGTAGCTTGGACCTGGTGAGAGTGTAGCTTGGACCTGGTGAGAGTGTAGCTTGGACCTGGTGAGAGTGTAGCTTGGACCTGGTGAGAGTGTAGCTTGGACCTGGTGAGAGTGTAGCTTGGACCTGGTGAGAGTGTAGCTTGGACCTGGTGAGAGTGTAGCTTGGACCTGGTGAGAGTGTAGCTTGGACCTGGTGAGAGTGTAGCTTGGACCTGGTGAGAGTGTAGCTTGGACCTGGTGAGAGTGTAGCTTGGACCTGGTGAGAGTGTAGCTTGGACCTGGTGAGAGTGTAGCTTGGACCTGGTGAGAGTGTCGCTTGGACCGGGTGAGGGTGTTGGAGGTGAGAGTGTAGTTTGGACCTGGTGAGAGTGTTGGACCTGGTGAGAGTGTAGCTTGGACCTGGTGAGAGTGTAGTTGTGGTGAGCTTGGACCTGGTGAGAGTGTAGCTTGGACCTGGTGAGAGTGTAGCTTGGACCTGGTGAGAGTGTAGCTTGGACCTGGTGAGAGTGTAGCTTGGACCTGGTGAGAGTGTAGCTTGGACCTGGTGAGAGTGTAGCTTGGATCTGGTGAGAGTGTAGCTTGGACCTGTTGAGTGTAGCTTGGACCTAGTGAGAGTGTAGCTTGGACCTGGTGGGAGGACCTGGTGAGAGTGTAGCTTGGACCTGGTGAGAGTGTAGCCTGGTGAGAGTGTAGCTTGGACCTGGTGATTTGGACCTGGTGAGAGTGTAGCTTGGGCCTGGTGAGAGTGTAGCTTGGACCTGGTGAGAGTGTAGCTTGGACCTGGTGAAAGTGTAGCTTGGACCTGGTAAGAGTGTAGCTTGGACCTGGTGAGAGTGTAGCTTGGACCTGGTGAGAGTGTAGCTTGGACATGGTGAGAGTGTAGCTTGGACATGCTGAGAGTGTAGCTTAGGCCTGGTGAGAGTGTAGCTTGGACCTGGTGAGAGTGTAGCTTGGACCTGGTGAGAGTGTAGCTTGGACCTGGTGAGAGTGTAGCTTGGACCTGGTGAGAGTGTAGCTTGGACCTGGTGAGAGTGTAGCTTGGACCTGGTGAGAGTGTAGCTTGGACCTGGTGAGAGTGTAGCTTGGACCTGGTGAGAGTGTAGCTTGGACCTGGTGAGAGTGTAGCTTGGACCTGGTGAGAGTGTAGCTTGGACCTGGTGAGAGTGTAGCTTGGACCTGGTGAGAGTGTAGCTTGGACCTGGTGAGAGTGTAGCTTGGACCTGGTGAGAGTGTAGCTTGGACCTGGTGAGAGTGTAGCTTGGACCTGGTGAGAGTGTAGCTTGGACCTGGTGAGAGTGTAGCTTGGACCTGGTGAGAGTGTAGCTTGGACCTGGTGAGAGTGTAGCTTGGACCTGGTGAGAGTGTAGCTTGGACCTGGTGAGAGTGTAGCTTGGACCTGGTGAGAGTGTAGCTTGGACCTGGTGAGAGTGTAGCTTGGACCTGGTGAGAGTGTAGCTTGGACCTGGTGAGAGTGTAGCTTGGACCTGGTGAGAGTGTAGCTTGGACCTGGTGAGAGTGTAGCTTGGACCTGGTGAGAGTGTAGCTTGGACCTGGTGAGAGTGTAGCTTGGATCTGGGGAGAGTGTAGCTTGGACCTGATGAGAGCGTAGCTTGGACCTGGTGAGAGTGTAGCGTGGACCTGTTGATAGTGTAGCTTGGACCTGGTGAGAGTGTAGCTTGGACCTGGTGAGAGTGTTGCTTGGTCCTGGTGAGAGTGTAGCTTGGATCTGGGGAGAGTGTAGCTTGGACCTGATGAGAGTGTAGCTTGGACCTGGTGAGAGTGTAGCTTGGACCTGGTGAGAGTGTAGCTTTTACCTGGTGAGAGTGTAGCTTGGACCTGGTGATAGTGTAGCTTGGACCTGGTGAGAGTGTAGCTTGGACCTGGTGAGAGTGTAGCTTGGACCTGGTGAGAGTGTAGCTTGGACCTGGTGAGAGTGTAGCTTGGACCTGGTGAGAGTGTAGCTTGGACCTGGTGAGAGTGTAGCTTGGACCTGGTGAGAGTGTTGCTTGGACCTGGTGATTGTGTAGCTGAGAGTGTAGCTTGGACCTGGTGAGAGTGTAGCTTGGACCTGGTGAGAGTGTAGCTTGGACCTGGTGAGAGTGTAGAAGACCAAGAATGGGTACAGGATGCGATGATCTTCACAGATGTAATGCGCCTCAAAGAACGAACCAAGATATTAAGAGAACTTGGCCAATTAGTTTTTCGTTTTCAGAATAAAATAATTTTTTTTTCAACCAAGAAATTTGATCAGTTTCCCAACGTTCAATTAAGAATAACTACTTTTTCTGATGTTGATGTTGGAATTAAAGACAGTAAATTGAAACAATACGAAGGAAACTTAAAAACACTTTATAATGATTTTGAGAACAGGTTTGAGAAACTAAAAAAGTTAGTTAACCAAAATAAGCACAACACCGTGACTGGAACGATACACAAATAACCCGTACATAGAAAAGAGGAGCTTACGACGACGTTTCGGTCACAGTATGACTTTGTAAATGGTCCAAGTCGGACCGAAACGTCGTCGCAAGCTCCTCTCTCCTATGTGCGGGTTATTTGTTTAAAAAAGTTAAAGTCAAGTTTTGAATTTCATATGAATCCTTTAGTGACTTGATGTTATCAACGATCAATATCCAGTTGTTGCACAGGACATAATGCAGGCTGTACCATCAAGCAGGCTGTACCATCAAACAGGCTGTACCATCAAACAGGCTGTACCATCAAACAGGCTGTACCATCAAACAGGCTGTACCATCAAACAGGCTGTATCATCAAACAGGCTGTAGCATCAAACAGTCTATACCATCAAACAGGCTGTACCATCAAACAGGTACTGTACCATCAAACAGGCTGTACAATCAAACAGTCTTGAACATCAAACAGGCTGTACCATCAAACAGGCTGTACCATCAAACAGGCTGTACCATCAAACAGGCTGTACCATCAAACAGGCTGTACCATCAAACAGGCTGTACATCAAACAGGCTGTACCAAAACAGGCTGTACCATCAAACAGGCTGTACCATCAAACAGGCTGTACCATCAAACAGGCTGTACCATCAAACAGGCTGTACCATCAAACAGGCTGTACCATCAAACAGGCTGTACCATCAAACAGGCTGTACCATCAAACAGGCTGTACCATCAAACAGGCTGTACCATCAAACAGGCTGTACCATCAAACAGGCTGTACCATCAAACAGGCTGTCGCATCAAAAACAGGCTGTACCATCAAACAGGCTGTACCATCAAACAGGCTGTACCATCAAACAGGCTGTACCATCTGTAATCAGGCTGTACCATCAAACAGGCTGTACCATCAAACAGGCTGTATCAAACAGGCTGTATCATCAAACAGGCTGTACCATCAAACAGGCATCAAACAGGCTGTACCATCAAACAGGCTGTACCATCAAACAGGCTGTATCATCAAACAGGCTGTACCATCAAACAGGCTGTACCATCAAACAGGCTGTACCATCAAACAGGCTGTATCATCAAACAGGCTGTATCATCAAACAGGCTGTACCATCAAATAGGCTGTACCATCAAACAGGCTGTACCATCAAACAGGATGTACCATCAAACAGGCTGTACCATCAAACAGGCTGTACCATCAAACAGGCTGTACCATCAAACAGGCTGTACCATCAAACAGGCTGTACCATCAAACAGGCTGTATCATCAAACAGGCTGTACAATCAAACAGGCTGTACCATCAAACAGGCTGTACCATCAAACAGGCTGTACCATCAAACAAATCAGGCTGTACTGTACCATCAAACAGGCTGTACCATCAAACAGGCTGTATCATCAAACAGGCTGTACCATCAAATAGGCTGTACCATCAAACAGGCTGTACCATCAAACAGGCTGTACCATCAAACAGGCTGTACCATCAAACAGGCTGTACCATCAAACAGGCTGTACCATCAAACAGGCTGTACCATCAAACAGGCTGTACCATCAAACAGGCTGTACCATCAAACAGGCTGTACCATCAAACAGGCTGTATCATCAAACAGGCTGTACAAACATCAAACAGGCTGTACCATCAAACAGGCTGTACCATCAAACAGGCTGTATCATCAAACAGGCTGTATCATCAAACAGGCTGTACAAACAAACAGTCTATACCATCAAACAGGCTGTACCATCAAACAGGCTGTACCATCAAACAGGCTATACCATCAAACAGGCTGTACCATCAAACAGGCTGTATCATCAAACAGGCTGTACAAACAAACAGTCTATATCATCAAACAGGCTGTACCATCAAACAGGCTGTACCATCAAACAGGCTATACCATCAAACAGGCTGTACCATCAAACAGGCTGTACCATCAAACAGGCTGTACCATCAAACAGGCTGTACCGTCAAACAGGCTGTACCGTCAAACAGTCTATACCATCAAACAGGCTGTATAAACAGGCTATAATAAACCATACCCCCGGCCGGGATTGAACCCGCGGTCATAGAGTCTCAAAACTCCAGCCCGTCGCGTTAGCCACTAGACCAGCTAGCCACAATAAGATTCATCCAACTAGGTGTATTTCTACACCATAGGAAGGTTAGCACAGGCACCACTGTGACCACAAATGCACTAGTGGTCTAGTGGCTAACGCGACGGACTGGAGTTTTGAGACTCTATGACCGCGGGTTCAATCCCGGCCGGGGTATGGTTTGTTTGCAATCGTGTCATTACGATTTCTTGAGTCAGGCTATACCATCAAACAGGCTATACCATCAAACAGGCTGTACCATCAAACAGGCTGTACCATCAAACAGGCTGTACCATCAAACAGGCTGTACCATCAAACAGGCTGTACCATCAAACAGGCTGTACCATCAAACAGGCTGTACCATCAAACAGGCTATACCATCAAACAGGCTGTACCATCAAACAGGCTGTGCCATCAAACAGGCTGTACCATCAAACAGGCTGTACCATCAAACAGGCTGTACCGTCAAACAGGCTGTACCGTCAAACAGGCTGTACCGTCAAATAGGCTGTACCGTCAAACAGGCTGTACCGTCAAATAGGCTGTACCGTCAAACAGGCTGTACCGTCAAACAGGCTGTACCGTCAAACAGGCTGTACCGTCAAATAGGCGAGACCATAAAATAGATTTTACGAAAAGAAGCTGTTCAGGCAGAAAGGCTGAACCAGGAATCGCTACTATTAAATAGGCTACATCAGCAAATATGATGTACCATTAAATTGGATGCACCATTAAATTGGTTTTGTCATCAACTGGAAACATGACACTAATCACTTTTAACCATCTCATACAATTTCGCTCGTATCGAAAGACTAAAGACTTAATATCTCTTGTGTGTCCATGATGAAAAAGCTGACAGACCAATTGTGAAGTCAACGGAGCCACAGGCCGCTACAGCATCCAATGGCCATAGTTATCAGGGCTTCGTGTCTGATTTGTTTAAAATGTCAAAGGGGAAAATTCTTTTGGTCGAATCCAGTATTGGACTCAGTGGCCATTTTATTAGATACACCCTCTTTAACCCTAAACCAGCCTGAGTTCTTTGTGATATGGATTTACCAAAGGTGTTGGAAACATTCCTTAGGCATTCTGTTCTCTGTTGACATGATAGCATCACGCAGTTGCTGCATATTTGTCGGCTGAACATTATTGCTGCTAATCTTCCGTTCCACCACATTATGAAAGTTTACGCCAAATTCTGACCGTACCAAAAAAAAAATCGCAATTTGTCAGCGCCAGCAACATTTTTTTTAATTTTCAACTTGTCAGTTTCGTTGAGTCTGTGCCCACTGTAGCTACAGTTTCCTGTTCTTGGTTGACAGTGGCGGAACCCGGTGAGGTTTTCTGATGTTGTAGCCCATCCACCTCTAGGTTAGATGTAATCTCTAGAATTCTTGTGGATGAAAATCCCAAATCAGCAGTTTGAAATACTCAGACCATCCCGTTTGGCACCAACAATCATTCACCGTCAAAGTCACTTAGATCACATTTCTTTGTGTTATGAACAACAACTAATCCCTTTGATCATGTCAATGCAACATACGTGGTTAGTCAGCTTCAATAATCAAGGGTCAGCACAACAAAGCGTGGTTAGCCAGCGTCAACAATCAAGGGTCAATACAGCATAGCGAAGTGAGCCAGTTTCAATAATCAAGGGTCAATACAATATAGTGTGGTGAGTCAGCGTCAACAATCAGTGTCTGCAGACGTGGATCATAACTTTCGCTCCAGGTTCAAATTTATGTTCCAATAATTTCCTCAGTAATTTCCAACCGCGACAATCCCAACACAACTGAGCAACCCAAACCACAACCCACTCACTGTTCCCTCTTCCAGCAACACCCAAATCACAAACCTCACCCCAACAGCTGTCCCTTATGGGCATTCTGACCCCACCCCCGTCATCACAAACCCCACATACACCACAGCCCCCCATAGGCCCCCACCAGGGCTCCCGCTCCCCCAACCTCAATATTCTTGCAGGACCACAGTGATAGAAAAGAAGCTGAAAGTTTGGTACACAAACGCGGATGTAATAACGAATAAACATGAGGAGTGGCACGAAAGAATCAGTGAGAAATCCCCAGACATCATAGCAGTCACAGCAACAAAACTCGCTGAGACAGCAGACGCAATCTTCCCACCGGGATATCAGATCCTGAGAAAAGATAGAAGAAGTAGAGGGGGAGGAAGAGTTGCACTGCTCATAAAAAACCGATGGGGATTTGACGAAATGGAAGGCATGGACGTGAGAAAGAGACTACATAGTAGGTACAATTCAGTCTGGAGAACATACAGTAGTCATTGGAGTGATGTATAACCCACCATCGAACTGCAGGAGGCCAAGAGAGGAGTACGAAGAAAACAACAGGGCGATGGTGGACACACTGGCTGAGATGGCAAGAAGAGCTCACTCGAGCAGAGCAAAGTTACTGGTAATGGCCGATTTCAACCACAGGGAGATCGACTGGGAAAACCTTGAGCCACATGGGGGTCCCGAAACATGGAGAGCCAAGATGATGGATGTGGTACTTGAAAACCTCATGCATCAACATGTCAGGGACACTACCAGAGAGAGAGGGGAGGATGAGCCAGCAAGACTGGATCTTGTGTTCACCCTGAGCAGTTCAGACATTGAGGACATTACTTACGAGAGGCCCCTTGGAGCTAGCGATCACGTGGTTCTGAGTTTTGATTATATAGTAGAGCTACAAGTGGAGAAGGTAACAGGAATTGAATGGGAAAAGCCAAACAACAAAAGGGAAGACTACATAGGTATGAGGAACTTCCTGCAGAAGGTTCAGTGGGACAGAGAACTGGTAGGAAAATCAGTAAACGAGATGATGGAATATGTAGCAACCAAGTGCAAGGAGGCAGAGGAAACGTTTGTTCCCAAGGGAAATAGAAATAATAGGAAGACCAAAGTGAGTCCTTGGTTTACCCGAAGGTGTAGGGAGGCAAAAACTAAGTGCCCCAGAGAATGGAAAAGGTACAGGAGGCAAAGGACCCAGGAAAATAAGGAGACTAGTAGAAGAGCTAGAAATGAGTACGCACAGATAAGGAGGGAGGCCCAGCGACAGTACGAAAACGACATAGCGTCGAAAGTCAAGTCTGACCCAAAACTGCTGTATAGCCACATTAGGAGGAAGACAACAGTCAAAGACCAGGTGAAAAGGCTGAGGAAAGAAGGTGGAGAACTCACAAGAAACGATCAAGAGGTAAGTGAGGAGCTCAACATGAGATTTAAGGAAGTATTTACAGTGGAGACAGGAAGGCCTCTCGGGGGACAGACCAGATGGGGACACCAGCAAGGAATATACCAACAAGTGTTGGATGACATACATACAGATGAGGAGGAGGTGACGAAACTGCTAAGGGACATCGATACCTCAAAGGCAATGGGGCCGGACATCTTCCCATGGGTCCTTAGAGAGGGAACGGATATGTTGTGTGTGCAACTTACCACAATCTTCAACACGTCCCTGGAAACTGGGCAACTACCTGAGGTATGGAAGACGGCAAATGTAGTTCCCATTTTTAAAAAAGGAGACAGAAAAGAGGCACTAAACTATAGACCTGTGTCACTAACGTGTATAGTATGCCAAGTTATGGAGAAGATTATCAGGAGGAGAGTGGCAGAGCACCTGGAACGGAACAAAAGTATAAACGCAAACCAGCATGGATTCATGGAAGGAAAATCCTGTGTCACAAACCTTCTGGAGTTTTATGATAAAGTAACAGAAGTAAGACACGAGAGAGAGGGGTGGGTTGATTGCATCTTCTTGGACTGCAAGAAGGCCTTTGACACAGTTCCTCACAAGAGATTAATGCAGAAGCTAGAGGATCAGGCTCATATAACAGGAAGGGCACTGCAATGGATCAGAGAATACCTGACAAGGAGGCAACAACGAATCATGGTACGTAAATATGTATCACAGTGGGCACCTGTGACGAGCAGGGTCCCACAGGGGTCGGTCCTAGGACAAGTGCTATTTTTTGGTATATGTGAACGACATGATGGAAGGGTTAGACTCAGAAGTGTCCCTGTTCGCAGACGATGTGAAGTTAATGAGGAGAATTAAATCAGATGAGGACCGGGCAGGACTTCAAAGAGACCTTGACAGACTGGACACCTGGTCCAGCAACTAGCTTCTCGAATTTCATCCCGCCAAATGCAAAGTCATGAAGATAGGGGAAGGGCACAGAAGACCGCAGACAGAGTATAGGCTAGGTGGCCAAAGACTGCAAACCTCGCTCAAGGAGAAAGATCTTGGAGTGAGTATAACACCGAGCATGCCTCCGGAAGCACACATCAACCAGGTAACTGCTGCAGCATACGGGCGCCTGGCAAACCTGAGAACAGCGTTCCGAATCCTTAATAAGGAATCGTTCAAGACACTGTACACCGTGTACGTCAGGCCCATACTGGAGTATGCAGCACCTGTTTGGAACCCGCACTTGATAAAGCACGTCAAGAAACTAGAGAAAATGCAAAGGTTTGCGACAAGGTTAGTTCCAGAGCTAAGGGGAATGTCTTATGAAGAGAGGTTATGGGAAATCAGCCTGACGACACTAGATCACAGGAGGGTTAAGGAAGACATGATAACGACTTATAAAATACTGCGCGGAATAGACAAGGTGTACAAAGACAGGATGTTCCAGGGAGGGGACACAGAAACAAGAGGTCACAATTGGAAGTTGCAGACACAGATGAGTCAGAGAGATATTAGGAAGTATTTCTTCAGTCATAGAGTTGTCAGGCAGTGGAATAGCCTAGAAAGTGACGTAGTGGAGGCAGGAACCATACATAGTTTTAAGACGAGGTTTGATAAAGCTCATGGAGCGGGGAGAGAGAGAGCCCAGTAGCAACCGGTGAAGAGGCTGGGCCAGGAGCTAAGATTCGACCCCCGCAGCCACAAATAGGTGAGTACAAATAGGTGAGTACACACACACACACACACACACACACAAACACACACACACACTCATACACGCACACACATATGCACAGATAAGAAGGGAGGCCCAAAGACAATATGAAAATGACATAGCAGCGAAAGCCAAATCTGACCCGAAACTGTTGTACAGCCACATCAGGAGGAAAACAACAGTCAAGGACCAGGTAATCAGGCTAAGGAAGGAAGGAGGAGAGACAACAGGAAATGACCGGGAAGTATGTGAAGAACTCAACAAGAGATTCAAAGAAGTGTTCACAGAGGAGACAGAAGGGACTCCAGAAAGACGGAGAGGTGGGGCACACCACCAAGTGCTGGACACAGTGCACACAACCGAGGAAGAAGTGAAGAGGCTT
>NW_027195223.1:67500-70000 GCF_038502225.1 Cherax quadricarinatus | reverse complement strand
CCATCTCCCCCCTCTTTCCCCCTTCTCCCCCTCTTTGCCTTCTCTTTCTCTCTCTCTCTCCCTCTCCCCCCCCCCTCTCTCTCTCTCTCTCTCTCTCTCTCTCTCTCTCTCTCTCTCTCTCTTGCTCTCTCTCTCTCTCTCTTGCTCTCTCTCGTCCCCATTTTCCCTTCTAACTCTCCCCTCTCCTACTCTTCCCTTCACTCTCTCTCCCCCTCTACCTTTCCCTTCTCTCTTCTCTCACAAAAAAAAAAAAAAAAAAAAAAAAAAATGGTGGGGACTCGCAGGAACCAAGGATCAGATGAGAATGGTTCTGGTAGGGAGGAGTGGATGCAGCAGTGGAAAAGGATGGAACAAGAGTGGGAGAGAAAATTAGGAGAGCTTTCTGAAAAAATGGAGAAAGAGCTCTCTGTGAAATTGGAAAAGAGGTTGGAGAAGGAGACAAAGAATTGGGAGGCACAAGACGAAACTGCAGTAGCCAAGATAAGGGTCCTAGAAGTTGAGATAAATAGGCTGAAGCGGGTTACAGGGGCAGTGACCAGAGAAGACACAGCATATGAAGCTGCGAGGCCGAACAGGAAGGAAGGAATTATGAATTATGCTAAGGTCACATCAGTCTGCCAAGGAGGACCAAGGAGTGAAAGGGAAGATCAGCTGGTTGCAGATGGAGAGGGTGATAGGTCGAATGCTGAGGCACAACAAGGCTATCAAGAGCCACTGGAAAAATCAAGGGAGAAACTGACCACATACAGGCAGGATCCAGAGTCACAGAGGGTGAGGCAATGGGAGGAAGAAAGGGCAAAATCAGTGTTTATCCATGGGCTTCAGGAGAGAGAGGAAAGGACACACACTGAAAGGCAGCAGGAAGAAAGAAAGGAGATTGAGAAAATCATCACGGAAATAGGTGAAGAGATGGACGAGATTGTAAATTTTCAGAGAATAGGGGGGTACTCGAAGGGGAGAAACCGACCAATCAAGCTGATTCTCAGGACGGAAACAGTGCGGAACAGGATCCTCCAAGAGAAACCACGATTGAAATACTCGGACGAGTACAAGAGGGTGTTCCTAGACAGAGACAGAACAAAATCAGAACGACAGCAGCTGAGGGAGAGGACAAAAAAGCGAAAGGAGCTAGGAAAAGAGACAAGGAGGGAACCAGCAGAGGTCAGTCAGAGCAGAACAGAACAGCAAGGGCAAGCACACACACAACTACTCTCAGAACCATACAACCTATCACACCATCCCAACACACACTACAATCCATACCCACAGCCTCCACCCAACACCGAGCTATAGAATCCCACAGTATGCCACCAGGTCTCCCACCCTCACAGGCCCCCCAAACCACAGTGTTGGAAAGGAAACTGAAGGTATGGTACACAAACGCTGATGGAATAACAAATAAGTGGGAGGAGTGGCATGAAAGAGTCAAAGAAGCATCACCGGACATCATAGCTCTCACAGAAACCAAGCTTACAGGTATGATAACAGATGCCATCTTTCCAACGGGATACCAAATCCTGAGGAAAGACAGAGGGAACAGGGGGGGGTGGAGGAGTGGCGTTGCTGATCAAAAATCGCTGGAATTTTGATGAGCTGGAGAGAGGAGACAGCGGAGAAGAAAGTGATTACATAGTGGGAACACTTCACTCTGGAGGTCCCAAGGTGGTAATAGCAGTGATGTATAACCCACTGGCTAGAGTGGCCAGAAGAGCTCATGCATGCAGGGCAAAGCTCCTGATCATGGGTGACTTTAACCACAAGGAGATCGATTGGGAGAACTTGGACCCACATGGGGGCCAAGATACATGGAGGGCTAAGATGATGGAGGTGGTACTGGAAAACTTCATGTGCCAACACGTAAGGGACACTACAAGAGAGAGAGGAGAGGATGAACCAGCAAGGCTGGACTTAGTATTCACCTTGAGTAGTGCAGATATCGAGGACATCACATATGAAAGACCCCTTGGGGCCAGTGACCATGTGGTTTTAAGCTTCGAATACACAGTAGAGCTACAAGTGGAGGGAGAAGCAGGAAGGCCAGGACGAATGAAGCCAAACTACAAGAAAGGGGACTACACAGGAATGAGGAACTACCTGAACGGGGTTCAGTGGGTCAGAGAACTGGCAGGGAAGCCAGTTAATGAGATGATGGAATATGTAGCAACAAAATGCAAGGAGGCTGAGGAGAGGTTTGTACCCAAGGGTAACAGGATTAATGAAAAAGCCAGGATGAGCCCATGGTTTACCCAAAGGTGCAGGGAGGCAAAAACCAAGTGTGCTAGGGAATGGAAGAAATATAGAAGGCAAAGGACCCAAGAGAATAAGGAGAACAGTCGTAGAGCCAGAAACGAATATGCACAGATAAGAAGGGAGGCCCAAAGACAATATGAAAATGACATAGCAGCGAAAGCCAAATCTGACCCGAAACTGTTGTACAGCCACATCAGGAGAAAAACAACAGTCAAGGACCAGGTAATCAGGCTAAGGAAGGAAGGAGGAG